>NC_058404.1:52651302-52829784 GCF_002201575.2 Neomonachus schauinslandi | reverse complement strand
GCCCGCGCGCCCTCCCGCGCGCCTTCCCTCGGGGCAGCGGCCGCAGCCTCGTCCGGGCGCCGGCCCCTCCCCGGCGGGGCCCCCTCTGCCGCCCGGCCCGCGCCCGGACCTCCGCTCTTACCCGGGCGGCGAGGCCGGCGCAGGCGTCCGAGGCCGCGGTGACCACCGGCGCGGCCCCCTCGGAGAGGAGTGCCTTTCCCAAGTGAAGGGGCCGCGCCCAGCGAGGCCGGACTCGGCCGCCGCCACATGTCTCAAAGGCGACACAGTCTAGGGGGACAGTAGTCGGTTTCCCCGCAATCACGGCGTGCGTGAGAGGAGAAAAGTCAGGACGCCGGCGAATATTCCATTTGAGTTCATTAGACATTCACACAATGACAGATAAGAAGATAGGCAGGTAAATAAAAGTAAATACATCTCCATGTAAAGACGGTAATGTTCCCACGTGGCATCCCCCCCATGTTTGTACACTTCTTTTCTTTTAAGATTTTATTTATTTATTTGACAGAGATAGCGAAAGAGGGAACACAAGCAGTGGGAGAGGGAGAAGCAGGCTTCCCGCGGAGCAGGGAGCTGGATGCGGGGCTCGATCCTAGAACCCTGGGATCCTGACCTGAGCCGAAGGCAGATGCTTATCGAGTGAGCCACCCAGGCGCCCCCACTTCTTATTTTCTAATTAAGCAAGTATTCTCTTAAAATAGCAAAGACTCTTCACTTGCTCTCCTTGTGATATGATCGAGCTTAGTTCATTCTCACCCCTCCGGCTTAATTTCTCCCAGTGCCTCCTTCTTCCATCTTGCTTTGCCTCCTTTTCTTCCCCCTGCCCTTTCAGAATAAGAAAGGCTGCCGGGCTCTTAGGTGAGCGCCTGACAGGCTGCAGAACGGGGACAAGTCAACACTGGAGACAACTTAACCCGAAGAGCTAAGGGGCACAAGTTGTTGTCTTCCCCACTTGGAGGCAGGGACTAGCCCTAATTCTGCATTAGATGTGACCTAAGAACTGGAAAACAGGTACTCTTTTCTCTGGGGCACAGTTGAAAGAGTGGAGGTTGGTGTGACCCAAGAAACTCATTGGAGTATGCAGCTTAGGCCAGGAAGGTCAGGGTTTAGGCAGCAGGTGGTGGAAGCTCATTGATCTGGGAGTCCCGAGTCTTGGGTTCTAATCTGACCACTGCCACCCAGTGAGTGGCAGGACTGCAGGCAAATCACTTAACTTGTCCAAGCTTTCATTTCCTGTCTGTAAGATGAAGAGACTGGACCCCTTCCTACATCAACATTGGTAACATAGGGGGCTCCTGAAGTAGATATCACCAAATCATGCCATTCTGTGCCCCCCAAAGATTTGATACCAAGAGGCTCATTCCTGGTCCTGCACAGTCGAAGGGTGGGTATGCCAGGCCTCTAAGGCTGAACCTAATCTTAGTCACAGATAACGAGCGTGTTGAGCGAGGAACCCAAAATATGAGGCCCGTCTGAGTGTGTATGATAAAAAGGCCTGCAGATGAAAACTTCAATCCATTTACTAGGCAAACATTTATTGAGTAACAGCTAACACTGGGCACTTACTATATCCTGGGCATGGTGCCAAGTCGGCTGCGTGGATTATTAGCTCATTTATCCACACAATCACTCTATTTCTCCCATTTTATAGATGAAGAAACTGAGGCACAAAGCTCACCCAGCTTGATAGGTAACAGAGCCAAGATTCACAGGCAAGTAGTTTGCCTTCAGAACCCAAACACTGAATGGGGTGCCTGGGTGGCTCAGTCTTAAGTGTCTGCCTTTGGCTCAGGTCATGATCTCAGGGTCCTGGGATCGAGCCCCACATCAGGCTCCCTGCTCCAAGGGAAGCCTGCTTCTTCCTCTCCCACTCCCCCTGCTTGTGTTCCCTCTCTCGCTGTGTCTCTTTATGTCAAACAAATAAATAAAAAATCTGAAAAAAAAAAAAAAAAAGAACCCAAACACTGCCAATATGAACAAGGCACTGGTATTGTGAGGAACACTGAAGGGAAAAAACAAGGGCTTTCTTCTTATTTATCCTCCTTTAAATTAAAAAAAAAAAAAAAAGTTTAAACTTCCATTCCCAGAATCAATCGCTTTCCTCCCTCTGGTTTCACAACCTTGAACACATTATATTGCAGTTCACTATCTCTACGGGTCTGCCTGTCTCCACATCCCCCTCTCTCCCAAATGTCACTCTTCTTGAGGGCAGAAAGCCTATATATATATATTTTAAACTTTTTTTTATAAAGATTTTATTTATTTATTTGAGAGAGAGAGAATGAGAGAGAGAGAACACCTGAGAGGGGATAGGGTCTGAGGACGAAGCAGACTCCCTGCCGAGCAGGAAGCCCGATGCGGGACTCGATCCAGGGACTCCAGGATCATGACCTGAGCCGAAGGCAGTCGCTTAACCAACTGAGCCACCCAGGCGCCCTTTTAAACTTTTTTTTAAAAGATCTTATTGATTCATTTGACAGAGAGAGAGAGAGAGCACAAGTAGGCAGAGTGGCAGGCAGAGGGAGAGGGAGAAGCAGGCTCTCTGCTGAGCAGGGACCCCGATGCGGGGCTCGATCCCAGGACCCCAGGATCATGACCTGAGCCCAAGGCAGACGCTTAACCGACTGAGCCACCCAGGCACCCCAGAAAGCCTGTATTTGATATCTTTGTATTTTCCATAGTTCCCAACAGGTAGTTGATGTTTTAAGAAGTTTGTTGAGTTAAATTAGGAAAATTGGAGTTTCAGCTTGTCATTACGTAGTGTAAAATCCCTCTCCTTTATGACTGAAAAAGTGCAACTGAGTGCAAACATAGAGAAGCTCACGTGCAGGAGATGCCCTGTGATGCCCCACCAGCATCTCAGCTCAAGTGCACCTGTTGGTGGGGTGACTATGGCTCCACGTGTGTATCTTTGGTTCACTTACTGGTCACAGGACAGCCTCTCTCTGACACTGACATCGATGTGGTGGGCTGGAGTTGCAAGGGACCTCAGGGATTCTGGTCCAAACCACTCATTTAATAGATGAGGCAGTAAGGAGCCAGAAAGGGCTACGGACTTATCCAGAGTCGCACAGCTATTTCATGGAAGGGCTGGGAACAGGGGCTCTGGGACCCTGGTCGTATACCCTGTTCCTCCATTTCAACGTGTAGGAACTGATATCTCTCCTCTATAAATCTGAACCCCAAGGCCATGCTTTCCTCACCCTGATACAATCACCAGGGTGAGAGGATTAGTGATAAGGCAGCCCTGAGCTCTGGGGTAGTCTGGGAACCTCGTTAGCACTGCTGGGCCCGCCCTTTGCAGGAAGGTGGAAAGAGTGAGCCTGGGTCAGCCCCAGTGGGGACAGGTGGGGGGGTATGAGGATGTGGTCCAGGGTCTCAAGGAATCATATTCAAAACTATAGTCATTCCATGCCTCTCTTAGACTGAGGATAACCAAGCCAAAAGGGGCACTCGATACATATTACATTTCCAAACTGAGTATCTTCCAAATATCCTTTGGACTTATAAATATTCCAGGCTTCACAATAAAGAAAACGAGACAGCAATCTTGGAGGGCACATAATGAGCAGGGTTCTGGACTTGATTGTTGTTTTTTTTTTTTTTTTTTTTAAGATGTTATTTATTTGAGAGAGAGAGAATGAGAGACAGAGAGCATGAGAGAGAGGAGAGTCAGAGGGAGAAGCAGACTCCTTGCTGAGCAGGGAGCCCGATGTGGGACTCGATCCCGGGACTCCAGGATCATGACCTGAGCCGAAGGCAGTCGCTTAACCAACTGAGCCACCCAGGTGCCCCTTGATCGTTGTTTTGACTCTCACCGTTTCAGAGGGTGATCCTATGTTCCAGTTTATGCCTGCTATCCTGGGCAATTATGAGTAGCACACATAATCAATTTGTCACTTGAACTCTCTGAGCCTCAGGTCCCCATCTACAAAGTGAAGGGTTTTGAGTAAATATCTTTCATTTTCTTTTCACTGGAAAATGCTTCAATTGTATGAATGTGGGGCTCCAAGAGAAGCGTCGTAGCTTCTTTTGTCTGGGCAGCTGAGAGCAAAGTCACTTATGGATTGGTGATTGCTGTTACTGACATTGAACATGGGGCTTCAGGTTCACCATTGACAAACTGGGAATGATTAAAAATAATAAAATAAACCAGCCCTTCTGAATAAATTGTGAGAATTCATTAGAGCTCACCTCTGAAATAAGCAAATCATGTTAATTTTATTCATTTTTGGCATATGTTACAAATATTATAACTGCTCTTGGCCCCCCATGAGTCCTTCTTCCATCTCTCCACCAGTTGTATTTAATAGCTAGCTAAAGGGAAGAGACAGGATCTTTTTGATTTGGTTCTTTTTTTTTTTTTTTTTTTTTTTTTAATTTATTTATTTGAGAGAGAGAATGAGAGAGAGCACGTGAGAAGGGGGAGGGTCAGAGGGAGAAGCAGACTCCCCGCCGAGCAGGGAGCCCGATGCGGGACTCGATCCCAGGACTCCAGGATCATGACCTGAGCCGAAGGCAGTCGCTTAACCAACTGAGCCACCCAGGCGCCCTGATTTGGTTCTTAATTGGGGTAATCAATTCACTGTCTCATGTTTTGTTTTTGTTTCTTTTTTTCCCCTGCCCATGACGTTTCCCAACCCCATTTTCATGATAAAGAAATGGTGTTGGGGACAAGGTTGTGGCAAGGCCACCTCCTCAGGGTGCTCCTTGTTGTGGCTACCCCAGCAGTCGGCAGTCTCCCCTTTCCTCCTGTTCCCACATAAACATTCCCCTTATGCCCGCTGACTCTTCCCTTCGAAATTCAAGTGTGTGTGTATGCGTGTGTGTGCTTTATTTTGTCACCCCATTAAGCTTAAGAAGTCCTTGATGGCTGGAATAGTGTTTAGTAATTCTCCAGGTCTCCCACAATGCCCTGCACATAGTAGGTGCTCAGTCCATACTTAAAAGAATGAATTAATGCTTGAAGAAATCTAGAGACCGAATCTAGAGTTCTGTATAAGAAATTGCCTATTTGTGAAATGCAAAAATTTACCTCAATTTCTTTCTTTTTTCACATTTCAGGAGACCTCAGGCACAGCCACATTGTAAACGTACGGCTTTGTAAACCACTTTATTTTTTACTGTTTTGATCTCACGTGTGTGGGGGCTCTTAAAGTGCTATTTGCTTCACTTTATACCTTGCACCTTGGAGAGGCTGGATGATAAATGAGAGATGAATAATTCCTTATTGCTACTTATCTGCTAAATCTATAAACTAGTGTCAGCATTTACTCAGCTGGGTTTAAAGCCATGTCTGGTATACTTATTAACCTGCTTAAAATAAGCCATAAAAATGGGCTTGGTAGGCAGTTTTTTAAACTAATTTTTAAAAATCACATTGGTCATTTTCTACTAACTCATGGGGTGACCTTTGGCAAATCACTTAACCTCCTTGGGCCTCACCTGCAGAATGAAGGCGGGGGTGGGGGGTGGGGGGTGAGGGGGCTGGGGTGGGGTGATGCGGGTGTGCTAGATCAGCTTTAAGAGACTTGCAGCTCTGTTATTCCTTGATTCCATGATTTTCAAATGAGGAAATTAAGCGATCCTGATAACACCTATTAGAGTAATTACAAATCAGTTCATATGGACTCTGTCATGAATCCTTGGCATATCCCTGGCGGGTGGGGGAGGCAGCACTTGATAGTTAGAGCAGGGCATTTTCAGTTGTATTCTGTTACTTATTAGTGCTGTGACCTTTGGCAATGCAACACTTCTGAGTCTCAGTGTCCTCATCTATAAAATGGACACAATAATCCAATAATACACTGATTACTCCAGAGAGCAATCAAAAGTGAAGATCAAGTGTGACATATATATAAAAGCACTTTGATAAATGTTATTCACTGTCCCCAAATTTACATATGAGGGGACCATTCGAGCTACTGTTTGGTTAATCAGTTTGTAGCAGGGCCAAGGGAAAGATTGTTTGACTGCTTTTATTCTACTTTGATTACATATTGAAATTATTTAAAAATTATATAGAGATTACCTAATCTTTTTATATATAAAGGTTGAGTCTTCAAGAAAAACCTGTGTCTGATGGGACATTTCTGGGATAGTCATAGTGATAAGAAAATCAGTCAATATCTTACTGGCCTACAGACTTATGTTAGGAACTCCCAGCTAGTAGAAAATAAAGCATTTTCCAAAGGTTTTGAAAATCTGCGCCCTTCCCAGCTCTGGTTCTCCTCACGTCTCATAGCCCTTGCTCCCTGGCCATGTCAAGAGTACCTATGGTCTGTCCAAGGTTTTGAGTTTGATTCCCTTCAGACACATGTGCAGAGAAGCTGGTTGTTGCTGAGGATTTTTGTTACAGAGAATTCAGTCAGCAAAATGTCTGCAACACGCCCCTTCGAGAATTATTCTTCAAGACAGAACTACCACCATGTCTGTAACGTGTAGGGGGCTAGCAAATATGACCTGAAGATAAACGTGATGCCTGACTGGGTCCTGCTTGCCTTTTAGAGGAGAAGGGCAGAGAATGGACAGTCCACAAAACTGTAATTCTGCAAAAATGAGAGTTCTGTGGTTCTACCAAAATTCTATTCGTATTCCCTTACCACCAACCAGCCAACCAAACAAATACACAAAGGCTCACCTCAATGTTAAAAAAAAGTATAGAGTGCAGAGAAAGAGAATAGGAGTGGTATTTTCAGTCTATATTTCCTACTGTACTCAGACTACAGTTTTTATTTGCTAAATGTTTATTTGCTAATTAACAACAATGAAACAATGAAACTGACCTTTAGTTTGATGTTACTTTTATCTTCTGTTGACCAAATGTGTTACATTAAATTAAAAATCTCAGTAAAAGCTCTTTTGAAGCCTCACTAAGGTCTAATGTATTTTTTAAAGATTTTATTTTTAAGGAATCTCTATATACCCAGCGTGGGGCTTGAACTTACTACCCGGAGATATAGAGTGGCATGCTCCACCCACTGAGCCAGCCAGATGCCCCAAAGTTTTCCTAAATTTATGGTGGGGTTTTGTTTCTTTTTGTTACCATTCTCCCTCCAACCCCATCTCACACTCTGCTTATAAAAGGGGAGGAAAGCAGCCTTCATCTGTATAAACTGCTACTCCTTTATCTACAAATTAAGACTATTTCAGTTCAATTGGCACCTGACATTCATTAAAACTTGTCCTGTAATTCATCTGGTCCTCAGTCCCATCCTTAACAGGTAACTTTCTTGCTTCCACAAAGGTCTTCTTTTTGAACACCGTCTCCAGCTTTTGGGCCACCATTAAAGGTCTGTCTTCCCTCCCCTGTCCAAGCTCTCCTCCCCTTCTTCCCAGATCTGAATAATCAGCTTTTAGTTGCAGCTGGACCAGCACCTGGCCTCACATTCCAGCACATCCTTCTGCCAGCAAAGGGAGTTTTGAGAAGAGGAAAAGTTACAAGAACTTAGACTATTGTTTTCAATTTCAGAAACACTCAAGGTTACAAGTGAAATTCTGAGACAATCTGGACGGCTTTGAAAACATTTTCTAAAGGGGGAGGGGACTCCTCTTTGTGGAAAAATCACTCCTACTAATTGTAAATGTCTTCAGCCAAGAATCAAGAGTCCAGGACTATTCTTGGAGTTTAAGTCCATTGCGGTTTAGGAAGGCTAAAGCTGAATTCTCTAAAATGGATAAGCTTTAGTCGTAAGCACAGTAGTCATGAAATCTTAGGAAGAGATGTATCTTGGATCTGATCAATCCTCCCCATCCCTCTCAAACATCTCTTTCTCTAATTGCAAATAAACAGGAACTCATTGTAGTTCATTCGGAAAATACAGGAAAGCATATCAAGAAAGGAAAATCTATCCCTCACCACATCACCCAGAAAGAACCACTGATATTAGTGTTCTCCCTTCTTCCACCTCTCTCCACCAGTTTCACACTGTAGAGTGTTTTTGCAATCTACTTTTTATTTTTTAAAAATATGAGACATTTCTATGTCATTAAATATTTTTTAAAGATCTTATTTATTTATTTATTTGAGGGGGGGTGCAGGAATGCAGGGGGAATGAGAGGCACAAGACAACTGGGTGCTAAGCATGGAGCCATGCAGGACTCAGTCTCACAACCCTGACATTATGACCTCAGCTGAAACTGAGAACCCAAGGCTGGCTCAACTGACTGAGCCACCCAGCGCCCCTCTATGTCATTAAATATTTTAAGGAAACAGTGTGATGGCTACATTATGGGTTTTGCATTATGTAAAAAACTCTTACTGTTCAGAGTTCATGTTATTTTCTATTTTTTGCTATAATAAATAGAAGTTTGATGTATCCGTGTCAAAATGACATAAATTTTGGTAAGTAGAGCATCTTGTAAACCTCTGATTATTTCCTTGGGATAAATTTCTATTACTGGAAAAGTGGATCAGAGAATATGAACACTTGTAGGGCTTTGGATCCATATTGCAAACTTGCTTTCTAGAAATGTTGCATCCAAAATTTCCACTACCACCAGCAGCACTCAATTTTGGGCAAGATAACTTAAAAATATATCTATCAATTTGTCAGGCAGATTTCCGCCCTTTATCAGACAAATTTAATTTCTGAAGGGCTTTGAAACTGCAGGTAAGGAACAAAACAAACAAAGCCAAATGAAACCAAGGGGGACATTGATGCCCAACTGAATGAATCACACTGTGAAGATTATTTCAGGGACTAGGGAGAGGTCCTGTCTGTCCTGTAAAGTTTTTTGTTGTTGTTTTGTTTTTTAAAGATTTTATTTAATTTTTTGAGAGAGAGAGAGAGAGGCAGAGAGAGAGAAAGTGAGCAGGAGCAGGGGGGAAGGGCAGAGGGAGAGGGAGAAGCAGACTCCCTACTGAGCAGAGAGCCTGATGAAGGGCTTGGTCCCAGGACCCTTGGATCAAGACCTGGGCTGAAGGCAGACGCTAACAGACTGAGCCACCCAGGTGCCCTGTCCAGTACAGTTTATGAGGATTTCAAAATATAAGAAACTGAAAAGGAAATGTTAAAAAATTTGCCCAAGATAACACAGCCAGTAAGTAGTACAGATGGGATTAAAATCATATTATTGTAACACTGGAGTCCAAACTCTTACCACTGACCCACGGACAATTTGAACTTAGTAGCTCATCAAATCTAAAGATTCCAGAGCATCCTTTGTCATGAGCTTATTGTCCAGAAATTGCCTTTTGTAGCCATTACAGTTTTAACCAGCAAATGAGAATAATCTCAGATTATCTGCAAGGGGAAAGTTTATCTTTGAAGAAGGTGTCACTCAACTATTGAGAAGCACATTCATACAACTTATTTCTAAGATATGCCAGTAAGAGAAGAGAAATAACTTGCTTGAGGTCACCCAGTTTGCAGGTGGTTGCATTAGGGCTACAATCCAGGCTCTGGTGATTCTTTGACTCCTACCTATAGTGTTTTCTCTGCCAGCAGATATTCTTTGTGGGCAAGCGAGGATTGACTAAGGCCCATAGAGTCTTAAGAGTTTCATGGGTCTTAGTGTCCAGGACCCGGGGTTTTCCCTTCCCAGGAGAAGTCTGAAGGGCAAGTGGCACAGCTGGGTTCGTAGGTATTGTGGGTTGCAGCAGCTTGAGGGATTTAGCCCCGTGAGCTTAGATGTGGCCAGGCAGAGATGGTCTTCTCTCAGGGAAAGACCTGCCAGTCCAGCGAGTCACTTGCAAGTGGAAAACCCAGGCGGGAGTGATTATTACTGAGCCAGTCGAGGGTAGAGCCTGTTGCTGGCCTTCTGGGGAGGGGATTCCTGCATTGAATGGAAGGCTGAACCAGATAACCTCTGGGGCCCTTCTAGCTCCCGACGTCTCTGATTTGTATGTGTTGGAGTAAAGAAGTGAGCAGTCACGGGACGGGAATAGTTGATTTAGGGTCCCACCCCAGTCGCCAGTGGAGTTCTCATCTTGGGCAAATAATTTAACCTGTCAGTACAACGCACAATGCCTGGCGCAGAGTAAAGCTTTGTAAATGTTTGCTGAATGAATGAACGAAAGAACGGTGGATGGATTTAAGTCTCCCAAGTCCCAAGGAATATTGGTGAATATTGGATTCTTCCAGTGCCCTTTGACTGGTGTGGAGTTTGAATGAGACAGTGTAAAATATATTGAACTTCTTAAAAAGAAATGTGATCCACCGAACCCAAAGGGATTCTAATTCACCCTTATACTGACAATGGTTAGAACTGTATTTACCAGCATCAGGAAGCATACCATGCAGTGGTCAGTTTTGAGTCCACACAAAATTCTTTACTTCATTAATCCCTCCTGTCGCCAAATGGGGCAGCTCAAAGCCTCCCAGAACAGGGTGGGGCAGCCAGACCGCATCCCTCCCTCCACCCCCGCCCCGGATAAATGCCGAGGTCTAATGGATTGTTCAAGCTGCTGTCCAGATTAGATAGTGAGCCCCTTCGTTATCATGGCTGGAGCAAACCCGGGCGGTCACTACGATGAGAGCTTTCTAAGGCAGTCCTGAGAAGCCTGGGGAATCTAGAGGGCAAGGGAGAGCAGAGAGCTGCTGACAAATCCTGGGGCCCCCAGGCTGTTTCCACATACTGCGGCTTCTCAGAACTTGCCCTGGACCCTAGATCCTGCCCCCCACTCCTATAGCATTTAAGGAGGCAGGTATCACTCCTATGGCATTTTAAGGAAGCAGGTATCCGAGGTCATCGGTAGTTCCTATCTGAATTCTAGGGAGTACTAAGACAGTAGTAACTCATGGATTCTGCTTGTCAACTTTCGAGAAGCCAGGAACACTTGGACAAACACCCCCCCTCTTGATACCAGAGAGATGCGTTTGTACTGCGACTACTACATCAGGAGGGCTGTAACTCTCCTAATTTTTTGTTGTTCTTAAGTTACAGCAGAGGAAGCATAGCTGACTTTCTGATCTCCGTTCCTAATTCTCCATGGTCAAGTTTTTACCCGTTAATGACCCTGTTTCTTAAGGAAAAGTTTCTTTAGAGTTTTAAATTTCTTAAATAAACCTTAAGTTTTTTTCTTATGAGCTATTTTTTGTCTCCAGTTATTATCTTTTTAAAAGCAAAGAGGATCTACTATTTATCAACACTATTATAAAAATAAAATTTCATGTATGCTCTAACAACAAATTCTACATAAAACAATGATAAATGCTCAAAATCATTATTTATCTACAAGGATATACTAATTGTTCTATCATTATTATGATAGAACTACTGTGATATAACAGAAAGCAAATAAAATCTTAGCTGGTGAACAAGGAAAAGTTATCTATTTATACCATATCAATTTCCTGTTAAATCTTGCAGTTAGTGAAAAGCCATAATACATTGGTGTGGCAGGACAAATCATCTGGCTCAGTATGAAATGTTTCTACAACAGTAAAAAAAACCCTGCATCATGTTTTTTTTTTTTTTTTTTAGTGAATCAGTCTTGTTAGACATCCACCTAGCCATAGGAAAATGATTTTATAGTGCACTATTTATTTAGAGGTGGAAATTAAAGAAATTTCTTCAGGGCAAACAACACAGCTACTGCTTAGTTTAACATCCAGAAATTAAAATAACTCGCCAACAGGATGGCTTCGATTCATTCAACAAGACATCTTTATCCAGTAAGTTCTGCATGCAAGCGGCACGCCCAAATTAATAAAAACGAATTTACCACGAGGAGTAAGGATCTAGGGTTGGGATGAGAAAAGAGCAAGCGAGACACAGGGAATTTTAAAGGTGGAACGTGTGTCTGGTAGCATCCCGTAGTCGCTAAAATCAGCGGGGTCTGTAGCCGCCAAGGACCGGGCAAAATAGAAAAGGCACGCAGGTTAAAAAAAAAAAAAAAAGAGCAAATTTTAGAGATAAAGAACAAAGTAAGGGGGAAGGATTTTGATTAAGCAAGAAAAGGAAACTCAGGAATTGAATTAAAGGGAGGAGAACGAGAATCGGAGAGGGAGGTGGGGGTGGGTGGGGATGAACAAGGAAAGGAGAAAACCAGGAAAGTTAAGACAATACTAAACGAATAAAGAAAATCCCTAAGACGCGTACGTAGGGTGGATGAGGGAGAACAACACATCACTGTATCTAAAGAAAAAGCAGCAGCCATTCCAAACTCCGCCCGGCCAAACGCCGAGCCCCGCGAACGCCGCGCCCGGCGCCTGGACACTGGCCCCGGCGCGGGCATCTGCTCCACGGATGGCCGCTGCTGCCCCTGGGCTTAGCGGAAGGTGGTTTTGGAAAGGTCTGCCGGCAGTCTTTTCTAAGACCAGGAGGACGGGCGCTGGGAACTGTCGAGTTTGCGGCCGAGAAATGATAAAAAGACAGTGCCCTTCCCCAGAACTCCAGCTTGCCCAGGCCTGGGAATCCAGTGGCTTCTCCCCACGTCCCAGGTCCCGAAGCTTCGAGAAATCTCTGCTTCCGGCCTCCGCGCCAGCCGGGGACCAGACAGAAAATATCAAGGCTCTTTGAACGGGGCAGAGGGAGACTCTCTGAACTCTGTGTCTGTAGCCACTAAGCCCGCGAGCTCGGGGTGTCATCCATGCCCCTTAGTAACCCTCCAAGAAAGGATTGAACCAGTGCCTTGCAGACTGGAGTCGGGTTCGCTGCGACCCTCCACTAGGGCGGGGAGGCGATGTCTCTCTGCACTGAAATGTAGAACAGCCTGACTCAGGGGTGAGGTGTGTGTGCGTGTAAGGAATACCCGCTTAGATGAAACTCCTACTGTAATTCTTGGCCTGTTCTGGGACCTTACGTGGGCGGTAGCAACTGGAAAGACAGAAGACGGACGCGGCTTCGCTACCCTCCTCGCTGCCCTGACCAGAGGGGGCAGCGGCGTGGGGGCGAGCGGGTCCAGGGTCGCGCCAGCCCCCGCACTGGGAAAGGCGCGCGCAGGCGGCGGGTGGAAGCTCTGCCCACCTTCTCCGCGGCTCCCGGATCCATGTGTGTGTTGAGCATCCCCCGGGCTCGGAGCTCCCCAGAAGGGTCTCCCGCCCAGAGGGCGATCCGGGACGCGTTTTGCGCAGCACCAGGCCCAGGACCAGGCCCGAGGTCACACGACTGATCGAGACCTGGACTCTGCTGTCTGCGGGCCTGGGCTTTCTCGCCCATTAGCCCTGCCCCGGGACCCAGCCTATGGGTCCCGCCGGGATCCTGGGGTTGGAGACTCGACCCTGGAGACCGCTGGAGCGACCCCCGTCCGAGGTGACCTGGCCTATGTGGCGCCATAATAGTGGAAGGCATTCAAACCAATCTAACCTCGGCCTCGCCAGGAATAGAAATGATAAGAGGAAGTTCCGCTGCAAAGTAGCAAAGAACTCAAACGGTCTAGTTGTTTATTTGCAAAGATCCGCTGGTTCTAGAACGTGGTGTCGCGCGCTCAGAGTTTCCTCCGAGCCTCCTGTTGCTACAAGAGCCCTCTCCACCACCACCGCCTCTTTCCCCACCTGGCCACTCGGGCTTTGCACGGACGGCTCAGCCAGAGGGACCAGAGACTCGGGACGTTAAACCCGATGGGAGAGCAGCGTTCTTTCGGGCTTCCATCCCAGTTTTCCGCGAGGGCTGCATGCTTCTCATTGGGGCTTTCCCTTGGGAAGGTCGTCTCTGATGAGAGGTCCTTTAGCAAATGGTTTGAGCCCCTTTGCGGGACACACAAGCGATGTAACTTTGGGCAGAGTAACTTCTCCTAATCTTTCTTCCCGTCATGCGAGGTGTGGGAGAAACGCCACCTCGATGTGAAATGAATTTATAAACCTTTAAGCGCTATCCAAAAGGGATTAGAATTGATCACTAATAATACGGTCATGGTCATCATCTTCCTTTTTTTTTTTTTTAACTTTAGGGGCAATTCTCAGCCTCTTTGAGGGGTCCCTGAAGCTTTATTGAGTGTTCCCCTCATTTGGAAGTCTTCACTACCCATCCCCCCTCCTCTGTCCCTTAAAAAAAATTACTTTTCATTTCTTTCTACAAACTTTTGACACGGTTACGACCGTTAGCCCCAGACCCGGCCCCTTAAGGCCTGCTCGGGACACTTTCAAGGTCGTCGTCATTCCCGCTGGGCCCGCCGCGGGGACCCCACCCAGTCGGCTGGGCCGGCTCGCTGTCCCCGGCTGCGCGCCCTCACTGCAGGCCAGGGCTTCGGCCCCGCGCGCCCGACGCTGGCGCCCACATTCGGAACTCAACAGTTCTTCGTTCCTTTTCATTTCGCCGACAGCCCTAAGACTGCTCCCTTCCCTTCCCTCCCCTGTCCTTTCCTACCCTCCGCCGGAGCCTGACGCCGCCTGGTTTATTGACCTTAGATCGGCTTCGGGGCTTTATCAGACCCGGCGGAGCATCCTGCAGCGCACGACCCCCCGCCCCCCAGAGGCGCGGTGGGAGCCCTTCTTAAGCTTTTCTAGAAACCTCTCTTTCTTGCCCCATCCCGACTCCGCTCCAAGAACCTACAGAAAAATCGTCTGGAATTCTCGTAACCGTGGAGAGAACCGAGACAGAGCCTTGAGGGCCATGGACATTTTCCTGTGTCGCCCCTTTAGATAAGGCAGGTGAAAGTGCCTCCCTCCCTCCCTCCCAATTATTCGGATAATTGTCTCGAATCTCCACTTGGTGCTGTGTTTAGACAGTTGGAGATTGATCGTTTGAATTTCTTCAGTATCTGTCCTACCTCAGCCCTCAACGCCCTCTTCTCTACTGTCCCCAGCCCTAAAACATCTCTGGGCTTACACCTACAAACCATAATTTTACTTCCTATAAATCACTTGGCAAATATAACTGGGCATTAGAAAGTCATTTGAAATGGATATGTTATTGGGCTTGAGAAATAAAACAGGGATAAAGAGAAACTTATTACCATTTCCTCAATACCAACCCCACAAAACTGTCTTGAAGTTCCCCCACCCCCATTGAACTGGCCAACGCAAAATCACTTTCACAGACAATTTCTTTAGAAGGCAGAGGAAATGTCTATGTCACTAAAAATGAGCTACAATGTATTGTGTAAAAAAAGTTCATAAACGGAGACTTTCAAATATCCTTTTACTCTAGGCAGATTTATCCAAATAAGACTAATAGTAACTAAACATTTATCACTACTACTAATAAAAAAGCCAAACCAATTTTGTGATGATAGGTCCTGGGCTTCTAGCAGCCTTTCACAGTAAGGTTTTCCCTCATTTTCAGATCGGCACTTCCTTAATCTTGCCCAGCTAAAGACCTTTCAATTTTCCTTAATTTTGGCGAATATGCAGAAGAGTGAGAATCTCTGCACGAAGGGCGGGGGGACGAGAAAGGTCGAGGGGGAAACAGGAGATGGGCAGGGGAAAGATAAGTAAAGCAGATGAGTGTAAGTTTTGAGACAGCTTTTGAATTCATCCCGCTGGAAGCAAGGCTTCGAGAGAGGGAAACATATCAGAAGGAACAATTTTCCATTCTCTGCTAATACTTGTAGTAAGTGCACAGACACCAAGAAACTTTGCACTAAATCCTACCTAATTCCAAAAGAGCACTTGCTTAGTCCCCCTAAGGCTACAGAGTTAAAATACACCATTGTCTGTTTTCAACCTTTGGGCAAGGGGAGGAAGCTCAGACAAGTGGTTGGATTCGAACTCTCCCAGAGCCTTAGCTGTTAAGTAACGCTTCGCTGTGGACTCCCAGTCTTCTCATTCTTCACCTGTGTCTTCTCAGAGCTGCTCCTCTGTCTTTACCTTTGTCTCTCCTTTTCTTTTGGACTCAGCCCTTTCCTCAGCTACAAGTAAGATTCAAAGCTCATTTGCCCCAACTCTGGATTTAGAAGAAGCAGAGGTAATTTTGACTTGGGTGCAAAAGCATATGCAAGCCAACTCTTCAAAGCACGAAGTGGGCTTTGTACAGTCATTGCCGAACACTTACAAAACCCACCTCTCCTCCTCCTTCCCATCACATGCCTGGCTCCAGAATAAATGAAAAATTAAACCCTACACCTAGCCTGGCTGACCCTTGGCCTGTAAATAGGCAAAGAAAAGTATCAGATCCTGAAGGCCATGAGGCCTATTCACTAACTCACCAATGAAGCCAACAGGAAACACTGGTGAGACTTTCTGCCCTGAAAGCATACTGGGCAGGTGTGACATGGGTCAGGAAGGGCTTTCCTAAGCTTTCTCAGGGGGTTCTCAAGATTGAGCATCAGCAGCACGGACCCCCTGGGCGGGGGAAAGACAAGTGATCTGGGTGTGTTGGGGAAAGCAAAGGCAAGAGGGCCCAGGGGCACCTGGTCAGATCCATTTGATTTTTGGTGTGGTATGTATTTATTTACTTTTTCTTAGGAGACTGACCATCCCCATCGATTTCTGATTGTTGGAGTGGGAGGCTGAACCCGGAAATAGAGAAACTAAAATGCTACCAAGTTGTGAGAAAGAGAAACAGAAAAAGTGGGAAAGGGAGCCTTCCCTCCGTGGTTTGGCCTGCCAAGAATCTCCTCCTTTCTTCCTGTCCTCAAAGGTCTGAGAGCCTCTTGCTCATCCTCAGTCACTCACTGGTAGGTCCTTTCCCTCCCCCTTTCCCTTGCCTCCCCTCTCCCCACAGTCTCCGACTTGACTCAGCGCTCCCACTGACCTTCTATTCCTTCTGCCTTGCTGCTCCCGGCCCTCCTGGCCTCCACCCGGTGCCCTGCATCTCCCTCTCTGCCCAGACGGGGGTCCCCAGGAAGGCCAGGAAAGGACTCACCCACGGTGGGAGTGGTGTCCCTGCGGCTCCCCACGGCCCGGGTGCAAGGCAGACTCTCAGGGACAGTCTCTGTCCCTCAGTCTCAGGGATTCCAGGCTGTTCTCAGCGGTGTGGGAGGGAGGCGTTGTGAGCCGCGTCTCCCAGCTCCCTCGGAGCTCCCAGCTTTCCCCTCGGAATTAGATAACAGGAAAAATAGATAAGAGAAGTGGTTCATTAATTCAGCAAGCATTTTTTTTTTTTTTTTTGGGTATGTGTACAAGTGGAAGGAAACCCTGTTAGGGAATATAGCCCTAGTTGGACATTTTTTTAAAAAGTCAATGTTCACAAGGTTCCAGAGATGCTTCTGGAAGGTCACTCAGAAGGACTGAGATGGACAGGAAACAAACCTAAGGAATTACCATTTGTGGGGGGAAAGTGCTGAATCACTAGATTCTTAGAGTTGGAAGGTACCTCAGAATTCCAATCTCCTACCAGAGCAGGAATCCCCAGTGAGGTGATTATCTGTACTCTGTTTGAATACTCCCGGTATGGGGAGCTCATCACTCTACACTGCATGGAGGTACAGCTCTACTGGCCACCACATTTCCCTGTCCCCCAGATGACCCAGGATTGCGGGGCTGTGCCAGGCACACAGGAAGAAACAGGGGGCAGCGGCTGTGGCCTGGTTGGAGACATCAGGCAAACCAGGCGGGAGTTCTACCCTCTCGGGCCCCGCATGATTTAGGGTGAGTCTCATCCGTGGAGTCGGTATCTCCCAAAGGCAGTTCTTAATAAGAAGAAGGAGAAACACAGCACCTTTATATTTAGCCTATTTCCCACTTCCCAGACTCCCAGACTCCTTACAACACTCTCTCTGCAAAGTGAGGGGAGAACGCACAAGCAATGACTTTCTTCCATCTGGAGAGCAGGGAACCTGAAACAGAAAAGGGAAGTGAGCTGCCAGCAATCAAAAAGCACGTGTACGGTGGAAAAGAAATGAGACAGATGAAGGCCTGGGAAAAAAGGGAAAACATAAGGGGAAAATGAATATTTTTCCCTTCTAAGAATTTTCAGTTACGAATGTTTTTGTAAGTGATGAATATGGTGTCTATTATTGTTATCTGCTTTTACACTCTTCCCCCGCCAAACAGCTTGTAGAAACTATGCCACAGGAAGATTTTAGTATAAAACTCCTTGTGGTGTCAGATCATTAAAATTCCTAAAGAGTGAGCTGAACAGTGTAAGGCTGAGATGCAGAAGCTTGGGTCCACCTTCTTTTTCCAGGGGCACGGTGTCTGTTGTTTCACGAGAGGATGGCCTTGTTCCCACATGGCTGCCCTTTATGGACTTTTATTAAAAAATTATTATGATAAAATATATATAACATAAAATTTACCATCGGAACCATTTTTAAGTATACATCCTCTTCCCAAGCTGAAACTCTGTCCTCTTTGAACACTAACTCCCCATTTCCCTTCCCCTAGACCCTGGCAACCCCCATTCTCCTGTCTGTCTCTATGAATTTGAGTATTCTAGGTAGAAGATAAGTGGAATCATATAGCATTTATCCTTTTATAACTGGTTTATTTCATTTAGTATAATGTCTTTAAGGTTCATCCGTGTTGTAGCATGTGCCAGAATTTTCTTCCTTTTTTTTTTTTTTTTTTAAAGATTTCATTTATTTATTTGACAGAGAGAGATACAGCGAGAGAGGGAACACAAGCAGGGGGAGTGGGAGAGGGAGAAGCAGGCCTCCTGCTGATCAGGGAGCCCGATGCGGGGCTCGATCCCAGAACCCTGGGATCACGACCTGAGCCGAAGGCAGACGCTTAACGACTGAGCCACCCAGGCGCCCCCAGAATTTTCTTCCTTTTTTTAAGGCTGAATAATATTCCATTATATGGATAGACCACTTTTGTTGACCCATTCATCCATGAATGGACATTTTGGCTATTGTGAATAATGCTGCTCTGAGCATGGGTATGCAAATACCTGCTTTCAATTCTTTTGGGTATATCATCCGAAGTGGAATTGCTGGATCATAAAACAGTCTATGTTTAACTTTTGGAGGAAGCTCTATACTGTTTTCCACTCCTTATGGAGTTCTGATCTAAAATTTGGAGAGGAGCAGTTGCAAAGACCTGGGAGCAGCAACTTCCACTTACCCTAGTTAGGGTTCTGCCCAGGGACAGACTGCCCTACTTGCTCAGAAGTTTGTCAAAGAGAATGATTTTGCAGTAGGGCAGTAAAGGTAGTGCATGAGGTTCTCTTGCGAATTGCATTGCAGCATAGAAAATACTCACCTCTTCATTTAAAGATTAAGGGACGTAACTTCTGGCATCAAGGTGCCGTGACCACGATACCTGGGTTCGAATTCCAGCTCTGACATCTTTTTGCCTCAGTCTTCTACACGCGATCCCAAGAACCCAAGAGCCTCACAGCATAAACGCCGGGGCTAGCAATGTCCAGGAAGGAAACGCAAGCTGTAGATTGCACAATTTTTTTGTGTTCAGGAATTTTATTTTTTATTTTTATTTTTAAAGATTTTATTTATTTATTTGACAGAGAGAGACACAGCGAGAGAGGGAACATAAGCAGGGGGGAGTGGGAGAGAGAGGGAGAAGCAGGCTTCCCGCTGAGCAGGGAGCCCGATGCAGGGCTCGATGCGGGGCTCGATCCCAGGACCCTGGGATCATGACCTGAGCCGAAGGCGGGCGCTTAAGACTGAGCCACCCAGGCACCCCATGTGTTCAAGAATTTTAAAAACAAAAACAATCATGGGAGGGTTAATGAAACTTGACATGTTTTCATTTCTCCCTCCATTTCTGAATTTTTTGTGAGGTGGCCGGAAGCCCATTTTTGTCCCCTGTGGTTTCAAAACTTCCCAGAGGTTTTTATATATTTTGGGGAACCTGAAACTTCACCATCCTGAGGCCTCGCTTGGGGCTCTATCCATCTGGTCCAGACTAGCCAGCGCTAGCCTTTCCTGGAAGAGATAGGAGCGCTCGGGCCCCTCAGGGCCCAGAAGGGTGGAGGGTGACATGGTGAGACGGGACCAGGGAAGCCAGCTGTGCTTTGGGCTCAGACTTAGCAGAGCCTCCTGCCAGCTACACCTTAGTGTGCACATCTGGCCGAGAGCTGAGTATCATTCATGCTCATGTGCTTGTCCTGTTCAGACAGAAAGTAACCCTCCAAGATGAAGATGATGGAACTGCTGATAAAAGCAGCCAGAACCCTCTAAAAATCACTCAAGACCCACACCAGGGAGAGAGCCTGAGAGAGACTTTCTGAGCATCTGAGGAATACCTGTTTTTAGATCTGCTTTCCCTATTCCTTAAAACACACACACACCCACACCCAGACACGCACAGACACACACACACACACACACACACGCAGAGTGTTTATTAGTTCTTTTTTATTATCAAAGTGTTACATATTTATTGTTAAAACTAAAAGTACTATAGAAGGTAGAAAACGACAGTCCTTCTTACCACCTGCCCCTCTTGTCTCAACAAATAACTCTTAAATTCTGACTTCCCTTCTGAAGACTGTCCTTTCTCTGGGGTGTTTGACATTGAACATATGATGAAGAGACAGTCTCCAGAAATTACATTTCTTCCTCTTGCATGAGTAAATTAATTAACATATTTAAGCCTCGGTTTTTCAAATCTATAAAATGGGCATGATAACAGTTCTTATCTTGTAGGGTTCCTATGAAGGTTAAATGAGATGGGAATCACTTAGTGTGAAGCCTGGCATTAAAATGAATGAATGAGTGGATGGATGGATGAATGAATAAATGGATGAATGAACAAATGAATGAATGAATAAACTGTTATTAATATTGTTAGCTTTGGGCAGAAGAGGAGGCTTGCATTTAGCCCAGTGACCCTGCTCTGGCCACCAGGCCGGAACTCTGTGGACAGTTGCCTGGCAAGGGTCGACCAGCTGTCCAAGAACCCTTCCAGGCTCAGGAGCTCATGGCTGTGCTGTGCTTAGCAGGCAGTTCCTCGTATTGTGATGGCATTACTGCTTGTAAGTGTCTCCTTGGGACCAGGAAGCCCTAGGGTGACTAGCTTTTGATAAGGGTGGGCACTTTATTTGGGCCTGCGTCTTGAGAAGATCTCATTGACTCTAGAAGTACCCGAAGTCCTGGTAGCTTGGGCAGAGGTGAGGACAGTGGGAAAACAAGTGGTCTGAGGGGCCAGGTTCTGACTTAATTGCATTTCCACCCTGTTCTGAACTCTCTCTCTTCTCTAGCCTGTCCGTTTCCATTTTTTTTTTAAATGGAGATATAACTCACATATCATAAAATTTGCTCTTATAAAATGTACCGTTCAGTGGTTTTTAGTATATTCACAAGGCTGTGCAACCATAACCACTATCTAAATCCAGAACATTTCCATCACCCTGACTAAGATTTGACTGGATTCACTAAATGTTTGCTGAAAGTTTCTTAAATACCATCCCAGGCTCTCTAGTTAGAGCAGTCCTTGGGGTTTTCTTAGTGTCACTTCATTCTAGCTTAATCTTCTGTGTCTGCACCCCCTAGTCTCCCTCGCTCTTGCCCTGCACTTCAACTTGATGAGCCAGGTCGCTATGAATGGCGACCATTCCTTGGGTTCTCATCATGTACCAAGCACAATGCTGAGCACTTCGTGTGCATTTTCTCTTACCCTTTATCTAACTCCACAGAAGGGCCTTGAACTCAGGGCTGCTAGCTTCAACCCTCATATTCTTCTTGCCGTACCAGCGGACTCTGAACTACTCATTGGGCCCATTCCTCAAGGGTGTTCTCCTCGTGCTCTCTGCTAGATAATAGTTGTGTAGCAGTTTACAGTTTGGCAAGCATTCACCTCTGTTCTCTCATGTGACCCATTAACCTTGTGTGTTCAAGAGCCAAAATTCTTTCCCTCCTTGGAAACTAGATTCCCTCCTCCCCCACTAGATCCATCAGACTCCAGGCCCTTCGGTCACATCCAAGACCAGTGCAACATTTTGTTATTCTCACCTTACTGACATCCTACTCAGATCAGTCTTTTCATAAAGTTGGGGTTCAATGTGTACATATTTGCAAGCTCCTATCTCTTGTGTTATATAAATTGCACGTTTGGGTTTGTCTTGTTTCTCCTTGTGGAACATAAAGTCTGCAGGGGTAAGGACTGTCTGAAAATTTCCTTTTTAAGGGCACAGAGGACTTTTATGGAGGGCTAGTCCCAGCACTTGGCCTCTCTCATCCCCTCTTCAAGTGGCAGAATTTTCTTTCCTATGGGACACCTATTTTTTCTGGCTTAGTTGGAACAAGTGTCCCAAGTTGGCCAATTTGAAGATGCACTCAGAGTTTTCCTGAGAATTTTCAGCCAGGGCTAATGATGAAAAAGCCATCTGTCTCTTGGGCTTCCAAAGTTGGTGGAATGTTCATCTTCAAGCTCCACACATGGAAGAGGGTCTGTTACATAATGAGGACCCTGATGACATATTTTGAACCCCTAGATTCAGCTAAACCTTTACTAAGCTGATATGAATTTTTTTTAGACACTTGTAATGGGAAGAGTACCAACATAGGGCTGCACACACAGAAATAATCTGGAATTCCATTAACTGGCTGGCCTGCATAAATGAGGAGGCTGTGGAATTGAAGAAACCGAATTTCCTTTCTTTTCATGGTTTGACAATTTCTATCAAATTCTAAGTGATCAAGCCTCCTTTGACATTACATACTTTAAAAGGAAGACAGTGCCATCATTGTTTTCATCCTCGACCATCCTCCCTAGTTTATTAAAAGAGATGTGTGCAGGGCGCCTGGGTGGCTCAGTTGGTTAAGCGACTGCCTTCGGCTCAGGTCATGATAGCAGGGTTCTGGGATCGAGTCCCGCATCGGGCTCCCTGCTCAGCGGGGAGCCTACTTCTCCCTCTGACCCTCCCCCCTCTCATGTGCTCTCTCATTCTCTCTCTCTCAAATAAAAAAAAAAAAAAAAAAAAGAGATGTGTGCAATTAAAATAGAAGAGGAGTCCCTGGGTGGCTCAGTGGGGTAAGCGTCTGCCTTCGGCTCAGATCATGATCTCAGGGTCCTGGAATCGAGCCCCGCCTCAGGCTCCCTGCTCAGCGCAGAGTCTGCTTCTCCCTCTACCTTTCCCCTCTGCTCTTGATCTCTTCTCTCACTCTCTCTCTCAGATAAATAAATAAAACCTTTAAAAAAAAAAAAAGAAAAGAAAATAGAGGAAAGGACTCATTATAACCCAAATGTTCTTCTCTTTACAGGCCTTAGTAATAGAAAAGTCTCTTGGCTGCTAATACACCACTGAGTATATACAATAATATAATTTTTTAAAAAAGATTTTATTTATTTATTTGACTGAGAGAGAGACAGTGAGAGAGGGAACACAAGCAGGGGGAGTGGGAGAGGGAGAAGCAGGCTCTCTGCTGAGCAGGGAACCCAATGTGGGGCTCGATCCCAGGACCCTGGGATCATGACCTGAGTCAAAGGCAGATGCTTAACGACTGAGCCACCCAGGCACCCCAATATAATGTTTTGATATAATAAGATTATATATATTCACGGAAAGATGAAAAGATAGTACAGAGATGTTCCTGTACTCTACATAGTTTCCCTCAATGATTACATCTTACGCAAGTATAGTACAATATCAAAATCAGGAAACTGACAGTGTGTGTGTATCGTTCTGTGTCATTTTATCATATGTAGATTCATGTAATCCTTGCTACAATTAGGATACAGAACTATTCCATCACCACAAAGACCCCCTCCCCCTTATACTACTACTTCTTTCTAGTCACATCCAACCCCCTCCCTAACCTCTGGCAACCATCAATATTCTCCATCTTTGTAATTCAGTTATTTTGAGAATGTTATATAAATAGAATCATACAGTATATGACCTTCTGAGATTAGCTTTTTAAAATCAGCATAATGTCCTTGAGATCCATCCAAGTTGTTGCATGTATCATTAGTTCATTTCTTTTCATTGCTGAGTAGGATCCCATAGTACGGATGCACCACTGTTTGTTTAACCCTTAACCAACTGAGGGACATTTTGGCTGTTTCCACTTCTTGGCAATTACAAATGAAGCTGCTAAAGTAATTGTGTACAGGTTTTTGTGTGAACATAAGGTTTCATTTCTCTGGGATGAATACTGGGGAGTGTGATTGCTGCATCACATGGTAATTGTATGTTTAGTTTTGTAAGAAGCTGTCAAACTGTCTTCCAGAGTGGCAGTACCATTTTATATTCCACCATCAATGTGTGAGAGATCCAGTTTTTTCACATCCTTGTCAGTATTGTTATCTCACTATTTTTAATTTTAGCTATTCTGATAGGTGTGTAGTGATATTTGTCATGGTCTTAACTTGCACTTTCCTGATGGCTAGTGATGTTTCTTGAAAATTTTTTCATGTGCTCATTTGCAGTTATATGTTGTCCTCAGTGAAATGTCTCTTCATGTCTTTTGCCCATTTTCTAATTGGATAGTTTCATTTTTTCCCTGTTGAGTTTGAGTGTTCTTTATATATTCTAGATATGAATCTTTTGTCAGATATGTGACTTGCAAATAAGTTTTTTCTGTCTCTAACTTGTCTTTTATTTTATTTATTTATTTTAAAAGATTTTATTTATTTGTTTTGAGAGAGAGAGTGCACGCAGGAGCGAGGGGGAGGGGGAAGGAAGAGGGAGAAGCTGACTCCAGCCGAGCAGGATGCGATTCAGAACTTGATCCCAGAACCCTGGGATCATGACCTGAGCCCAAGGCAGATGCTTAACCACCGGCTGAGCCACTCAGGCACCCCTCTAACTTGTCTTTTAATTTTCTTCTTTCTTTTTTTTAATTTTTAATTTTTAAGTAATCTCTACACCCAACATGGGGCTCAGACTCACAACTCTGAGAGCAGGAGTGGCATGCTCCATTGACTGAGCCAGTCGGATGCCCCTGTCTTTTAATCTTCTTAAGAAGGTTTTTCACTGAGAAAAGTTTTCAATTTTTATAAAGCTCAATTTATTACTTTTTCTTTTATGGATCATACTTTTGGTGTCATGTCTAAGAAACCTCCACAAAACCCTAGGTTCTGAATATTTTCTGTTATGCTTTTTTCTAAAAGTTTTATACCTATATATTTTACATTTAAATCTATGATGATTCATTTTGAGTTAGTTTTGTATAAGGTATGAGGTAGTTCAAAGTTTATTTATTTGTTTTACCTATGAATGTCCAGTTGCTTCAGTACCATTTGTTGAAAGACCATCCTTCCTCTACGGAATCGCACATTTGTCAAAAATCAGCTGGTTGTACTTATGTGGGTCTATTTATGGATTCTCCATTCTATTTCATCGGGCCTGTATATATTTCTTTAAAAATACTATACTGTCTTGATTACTATAGCTATATAATAAGTCTTAAAATCAAGTAAAGTGATTTCTCCTATTCTGCTTTTTCGAAATCTTTTTAACTATTCTAATTCTTTTGCCTACCTACATAAATTTTAAAATAATCTTGTCTGTAGTTACAAAAAGTCTTACTGAGATTTTCATAAGAATTGCATTAAACCTAAATATGAATATTGAGAGAATTTACATCTTTGCTATGTTGAGTCTCCCAGTCCATGAACATGGTGTATCTCTCCATTTATTTAAATCTTTCTTACTTCTTTCTCCAGTGTTTTGTAATTTTTAGTATATAGTCCTATACATATTTTGTTAGACTTACTCTTAAGTATTTATTTTTTTGAGCAATTGTAATACTCTACTTTTATTTTCAGGGTTTTCATGTTCATTGTAGCATTTATAAAAATATAATTGCTGATCTTGTATCCTGTAACCTTGCTGAACTCATTTTTTTTAGTTCTAGAAATTTATTTTTGTAGATTCCTTGGGGTTTTCTATGTAGATGATCATGTCATCTGCAAATAGGCATACTTTTGTTTCTTCCTTTCTGAACTGCATTCCTTTTTTCTTTATTTGCCTTGTTGTTCTGGCTAGACCTTCTGGTACTATGTTGAACAGAAGTGGTGAGAATGGATATCCTTGTCTTATTCTCAGTCTTAAGGAGAAAGCATCCAGTCTATCACCATAAGTATAATGTTAACTATAGGTCTTTTGTAAATGATCTTTATCAAATTGAGGATATTCTCCTCTACTCTCAGTTTTCAGTTTTCTTTGTGAATGGGTGTCAAATGTTGTCAAAAGCTTTTTTCTGTATCAATTGATATGATCATATTATTTATCTTTTTGTGCTTATTAATGTGATGGATTACACTGATTGATTTTCACATATTGAACCAGTTGTGTATCCTTGGAATAAATCTCACTGGTCATGATATGTAATTCATTTTATATATTGCTGTATTCTATTCACTAATATTTTGTTAAGGGTTTTGCAATTACATAAATGAAGGATAGTGGTCTGTAATGTTCTTTTTGTTTCTTAGAGTTGTTTTGGTGTCAGGGCAATACTAGCTTTACAATGTTTCCTTCATTTTTATTTTTAGGAAGAGATTTTTATTTTTAGGAAGAGATTGGTGTTATTTCTTCATATTCATAATATTTGGTAGAATTATCCAATAAAATAATCTGGGCCTGGATATTTCCTTTTTGGGTATTTAAATTGCAAATGCAATATTCTTAAGAGTTATAGGGCTATTCAAATGATCTATTTCATATTAAGTAAGTTGTGGTAATTTGTTTTTTGGGGAATTCGTCCATTTCATCTAACTCGTCAAACTTGTGTGTGTAGAAAGGATTGTAGTATTCACTTTTTGTCTTATGATGTCTGTAGGGCCTGAAATAATATTCCTTGCTTCATTTCTGATCTTTCTGAAATTTGTATCTTCCACCTCCTTTTAAAATTTTGCTAGAGTTTTGTCAATTTTACTGATCTTTTCAAAGAACCAACTTTTTATTCCATTGATTTTTTTCTCTATTATTTTAATTTGTTTTCAAATTCCATTGATATCTATTTTTGCCTTCATAATTTCCTTCCTTCGACTTGCTTCCCATTTATTTCACTCTGATTCTTTTAGCTTCCTGAGGTGGGAACTTCGATTATTTATTTGAGAACTTTTTCTCTTTTCAAATACAAACGCTTAGTGTTATAAATTTCTTTCTTAGCACTGCTTTAGCTATGCTCCTCAAAATTTTTCTTAAAAAAATTATATCCTCCTTTACAGATTGGAAAACTAAGTCAAAACAAGATTACATGTTCAAGGCACACAAGGCTGCACTCAGCCAGTGGCAGAGAAACCTCTGTCTCTAGGACTAGTTATTTCTCCTATATTCTACAGCTTACTTTGTGATTTTATTTATTTTATTTTACCACGGTGCTTTTTTTTCTTTTTTAAATGTTTTTTTTAAATTGAATTATAATTAGCATACAGTGTTACATTAGTTTAAGGTGAACTATATAATGATTCACAATTCTATATATTACTTAGTGCTCATCAAGGTAAGTGTACTCTTTTTGTTTTTTTAAGATTTTATTTATTTATTTGAGAGAGAGAGACAGAGAGAGAGCATGAGAGGGGGGAGGGTCAGGAGGGTCAGAGGGAGAAGCAGACTCCCTGCTGAGCAGGGAGCCCGATGCGGGACTCGATTCAGGGACTCCAGGATCATGACCTGAGCCGAAGGCAGTCGCTTAACCAACTGAGCCACCCAGGCGCCCTACTCTTTTTTTTTTTATTAGTTTCAGAGGTAGAATTTAGTGATTTATCAGTTGCATATAACAGCCGGTGCTCATTACATCAGTGCCCTCCTTAATGCCCATCACCTAATTATCTCTTGCTCCCACCCACCTCCCCTCTAGCAACCTTCAGTTTGTTTCCTAGAATTCAACGTCTCTTACAGTTTGCCTCCCTCTCAGTGCTTTTTAAAAATATTGAGATATAATTGAGGTAAAATATTAGTTTCAGATGAACAATGTAAGGACTTGATATTTGTATAGATTGTGAAGTGATCACCATAAATAAGTCTAGTTATCATCCATCACCATACATAGCTACAATTTTTTTCTTGTGATGACAACTTTTAAGATTTACTCCCTTAGCAACTTTCAAATATGCAATACAGTATTATTAATGATAGTCGCCATGCTGTACCTTACATCCCTTGACTTATTTCTCTTATAACTAAAAATTTGTACCTTTTGACTTTCTTCACTCATTTTGCCCCCCTCATCCCCCACCTCTGGCAACCACCAATCTGTTCTCTGTATCTATGAGTTCATTAAAAAAAAAAAAACACATATAAGTGAGATTATATGGCATTTATCTTTCTTTGTCTGACTTATTTCACTTAAAATAATGCCCTCAAGTTCCATCTATGTTGTCATAAATAGTAAGATTTCATTCTATTTTATGGCTGAGTAATATTCCATTGTGTGTATACCAAACCTTCTTTTTCCATTCTTCTGTTGGTGGACACAGGTTGTTTCCATGTTTTGGCTATTATAAATAATGCTGCAATGAACATGGGATAGCATCCATCTCTTTAAATTAGTATTTTCATCCTTCAAATTTTTTATGTTGTATTTTCATTGTTTTATATATTTTATGATTTTCCTTGAAACTTCCTCTTTGAACCATGAATTATTTGGGAGTGTATTGCTTAGTTTCCAAGTATATACAGATTTTCCAGTTATTTTTCCACTATTGCTTTCTTGTTTTTATTTCACTGTGGTCAAAGAACACATTCTGTATGATTTCAATTCTTTTAAATTTGTTGAAGTTTGTCTTATGAGCCAGGATATGGTCTATATCAGTTCCATGGACATTTGAAAAAAAATGTGTATTTTGCTGTTGTTGGGTGGAATGTTGTATAAATGTTGATTATATCCTGTTGGTTGATGGTGTTCTTACCATGTTTTTAAATGGGTCTCTTTGTACAATTTTTTTTAGTAGGTGCATAAGTATTGCATTATATGTACATAACTTACCACTATCTATTGGTATCAACATTTTACCAGTTTGAGTGATATCATTATCACTAGTTTGAGCGACTATCATTATACTTCCCTTTATGTTCCTTTACTGTCTCCCATTTATAGTATAATTGTCTTAAGTATTTCCTCTACACGCATTGAGGACCAACCATATCAATGTTATAATTGTTGCTTCAACTGCCAAATATAATTCTAAACATTCAAAGAGAAGGTAAATCTATTGTATTTACCCCTATTTGTGTTGTTCTTTCTCCCTTCCTGATGTTCCAAGATTTTTTCTCTGTTTTTTTTTTTTTTCTTTCCCTCCTGTTTAGAGGACTTCCTTTAGTCATTCTTTCAATGTAAGTCTTGGGCAAAAAATTCTATTAGTTTTTTCATTTGAGAATGCTTTGATTTGCCTTCAATTCTGATGGATATTTTTGCTGAATATAGAATTGTGAGTTAACCATATTTTTCTCTTAGCATTTAGAAAATATTATGCCACTTTCTTCTGGCCCCTGTGGTTTCTGCTGAGAAATATGCTGTCATTCCAATTGTTTTTCCCCACAAGTAGGGTGTTATTTCTCTCTCACTGCTTTCAAGACTTTGTTCTTTGTCTTTATTTTTCCAAAGTTTGACTATAATGAGTTTTTTTTTTTTTTTTAGATTTTATTTGAGAGAGAGAGAGAGCACATGAGAGGGGGGAGGGTCAGAGGGAGAAGCAGACTCCCTGCCGAGCAGGGAGCCCGATGCGGGACTCGATCCAGGGACTCCAGGATCATGACCTGAGCCGAAGGCAGTTGCTTAACCCACTGAGCCACCCAGGTGCCCCTATAATGAGTTTTGACATGAATTTCTTGAAATTTATCCTGTTTTGAGGGTCACGCAGTTTTTTGAATCTTTAAGTTTATATCTTTTACCAAATTTGGAAATTTTCAGTCTTTTTTTTTTTTTTTAATACCTTTTTAGCCTTGCTCTTCTCCTCTCTTCCTGGGACTCCAGTGACATGGATGTTATTTTTTTGTTATTGTCCCGTCATCTCTGAGGTTCTCTTCATTTTTTTTAAGTCTATTTTCTCTCTGTTGTTCAGATTGGGTAATAATTTCTACTGTTTTTTTTTTTTTAAGATTTTATTTTTAAGTACTCTCTACACGCAACATGGGGTTCAAACCCACAACCTTGAGATCAAGAGTTGCATGCTCCATTGACCGAGCCAGCCAGGCACCCTTACTGTTCTATTTTCAAGTTCACTGATTCTTACTTTAGTCCCTTCCATTCTGCTGCTGAATCCATCCACTGAATTTTTAATTTTGGTTACTGAATTTTTTAGTTCTAAAATTTCCATTTGGTTCTTCTTTACCTGCTCTTATTTGCTAAAAGTTTCTGCTTTTTCATTTGTTTCAAGTGTGTTTGTAATTGTTTATTGAAGCATTTCTATTACGGCTCCTATAAAATCTTTATCAGATCGTTCTAACGTGTGTCATCTTGGTTGATTGTCTTTCCTTATCAAGATGAATTTTTTCCTGGTTCTCCATATAAGGAATGATTTTCAACTGAAATGTGGACATTTTGCAATTTCATTACAGGACTGGATCTTATTTAAATCTTCTGTTAGAGTAGGTTTCTGACACTGCTGGAAATTCGGGCTCCCCACTATGCCTCTATTGATGCCACCCTGTCTGAGATCATCAGAGGTGTGTTGTTACTCTGTGGGGCTTCCACTTATGCAAGAAAAAGGGTGGTCTCCTTATCAATGTGTGGTGGTGAAAGTTCTGACTCCATTAGGCTTCTCTGACAGCATTCCACTTGAGAGTGTGGTAGCTGTGTTGCTATGGGGTGGGATTGTGAGACCAGGCTTCCTATTTGATTTTCATTGACAATGCAAAGTGGGGGACTTCACAGAAAATGTTCAACTTTATTGAAGGAGAGGGAAGAGGGGAACTAAATGGAGAAACATACCGTTCTCTTAGATGAGAAAACTCAATATTGAAAGATATATGAATATTTTAGAACTTCACAAATTTATCTAAACATTTATTTGAAACAATAAAAAGATAAAAATAGCCATGAAAGAAGAGTAATCATAAGGGACTTGACCACTAAATGTTAAAATGTATTATAAAGCTGTAACGATAGCAATGAGGCATTGATGTAATAATATGCAGGAAGATCAATGGAACAGAAATAGGTAGTCCAGAAATATATATAGGAGTTTGCTATATTCTAAAAGTGGCATTTCAGAAAAAATAGATTATTCAATACAAGTGTTTGGGCAACTGCTAACCATTCAGATGTAAACATTTGATGACAAATGTTATCTCACACTGTATATATAAATTTATTTGGAAATAATATATAAGAAAAAAAACCACAAAAGTTGTAGAAAAAATACACTGAACCTTTATATAATCTCAGGGTAGAAACGACCATTCTATGCATGACAGATATATAAAAAGATCCTACAAATCAGTAAGAACAAGACAAGGCTTCAATACACAGTTAGATGAAGGATATGAATAGACATCGCACAGAAAAAAGAAATAAAAATTGCCATACAGAGTTTTAATTACCTGGCAGAGACCAACGTGGGAGCTCGATCTCATGACCCTGTGATCATGACCTGAGCCGAAACCAAGAGTTAGACACTTAACTGAATGAGCCACCCAGGTGCCCCTAGACTGTGCTTTTTGAACAAATAAAATTATCAGATAAAATTATCAAATCATCTGGCTCGTAGAGAGTATAGCATTTGGATAGAGTTGCCAGGTAAAATTCAGGACATATGGGACAAAAATTTTTTTTTTTTAAGATTTTATTTATTTATTTGACTGACAGAAAGAGACAGCGAGAGAGGGAACACAAGCAGGGGGAGTGGGAGAGGGAGAAGCAGGCTTCCCGCTGAGCAGGGAGCCCGATGAGGCGCTCGATCCCAGGACCCTGGGACCATGACCTGAGCCGAAGGCAGACGCTTAACGATTGAGCCACCCAGGAGCCCCGATATGGGACATACTTAGACTAAAATATGATTGTTTGTCTGAAATTCCAATTTAACTGGGTATCCTGTGCTTTTATTTGCTAAATCTGGCAACTCTAAATGTGAAGAGCCCACTACTAGTGTTTTGGGGTATGTGTTTGATGGGGAGGATGTGTTTGATGGGGAGGATGTCATGTAAATGGGGGTTTCCTTATAGTTGGAGGGTACTTAGGGCACTGCATTATGAAAGTACCCTGTTCCAAAATTGGGATAGTACATTATGGCAACCCAGAGTTAAGAATAAATGAATATTTAATGAAAGTGGCATATGAATTGGGTCATGAAGGATGGTGGATTTCTCAGGAATATTATCCAAGTATATAACATAATATGTTGGACATAATCCCTGTCTGCTCCACTTACTATTCCCATAATTCCTGTTTTATGATTTGTTTTTCTCAAGTCACTCATGCACACTGATTCACTGATGTCTCAGAGCCTCCCTCTATCAAGCTGGCCTGTGACTAAGCCGATGGGGGTTGAGTCCACAGACTAACACACTTGGTGCTTTCAGGCTAAAAGGGAAGGAGCTGGGCCAGGAGGAGCCATGCTGAGTTGGTGTTTTTCTGGGAGTAGAGTCTCCTCTTAGGAAGGTGAATGAGCTCTTTTCTCGCCCTGCTCCACACGGCACCTTTACCTGGTCCCTTAGTGGAGAGTGTATCCTCTCCCCTTTGACAGCTTATTGTCACAGGATGATTTGCTCCCAGTTGTTAAATAGTGTGACACTTGAGAGTCACCACCTCATGCCCTTTTCATTAAAAAACAAACAAACAAACAAACAAAAAAAGCCAAAACCCTTAAATACAAACATTGAGACTCAGGTTTCTATCTAAGAAAGGTCTGGAAATTTGCTGCAAATTTAAAACTAATGAACCTGGGAGAATGGGATTAAGAGATTAGGGACTGAGAGTGGGGTAGGCACTTTTACTTTTCATACCTTATGCACGTTTGTATTGCATGCAAAAAAAAAAAAATCTTTTCACAAAGAGAATGTAATGATTGTTTGATAGGTCAGTAACAAAGCAGTAAAATTAGAGACCAAATTCTAAACTAAAAGCCACTCCCAAACACAATTATTTTCATTCATTTTGAAATACTGCATTTCCCATGCACACACAGGGCACAGTTATAGTTATAAAATGTATGCAACTTTATATTCTGCTATGTTGCTCAAGATTGTATCACAGCTGTTTCTCTACATTGCTATAAATTCTAAGACTCACTAGAAGTATGGACTTTGAGTTACCAGTGACTTGCATCACCAAATGGTCTTCCTTGACCAGCGGAGGAAGGTGGGGGGAGGTGTTCCTTTTTTTTCATCTGGAAAATGAGGCACTGGAAGTAGGTTTTCTCTGGGGTCCCTTCCAGGTGTCATCTATTACCTTCATGAAGCACATCATAAATAATGATCCTTTGGACATAATTCTTTGTAAATCTTTATTTAATCCGCCAGCTTTTCTGTTGTAAGATCGCTTGGCATAACGCAGCTCATCTATCCTCATGATAGATACTTGGTGGTAGATATAATTTTCACTTTCGTAGATGGAGAAACTGAGTCCGGAGGTGTGGGATGATTTACCACAGCGTTGGCTTCTTATCAGGTCAGCCCTGGGATTCGGCTTCTCCGTGTTACGGGTGATGGATAGCAGACGAGATCTCCGAAGAGCAGACAATACGAGGCGGCTTAGGTATGATTATTAAATAGATCCATCATGCTCCTGTCATCTCCCTTTTTTCTCCTCTTTAGATTCCCAGTCACTCTTTTTCTGTGGCATTTCTTTGGGACATATTCATGAATGGACCCTTGGAACCAACACACACACACACACACACACACACACACACACACACACGACAATTTGGTCACACCTACGAGGCCTATAAAGCCGAAGGGAGCCTGCAAAAGGATCTGTAGATAAAAAGTCCGGTATCTGGGCAGGTAACACCCAATTACAACAGAGCAGTGTTGACTTACACTTTTCCTTATCGGGGGAATCAGGTATTTGTGTAAATCAGAAAAGGATTTGATGGATACTACTCCATTGGAGTTTCCAGCCAAAGGACAGGTTTGGTTAAACAAAATATATATTCTCCTTATCTACAGTGGCGACTATCATGCAACTCCCTGTCTCCCTTCTCCTCCGAGCCTTATAAAAACGAGGGCCTTATCTAGAGTTTTCTAAGAGCCTAATGTCTAGCAGGGTCTGTGCTAAAATCACTCTGACAACGCTGCAGCCCAGGCTCAGCTTGAGCCGTTCAGGCAGACAGATGATCTTTCCTTATCTCCAATTGTCCTGGCCATAAATGTCTTTTTCTTAAGATGCGTGTTTAGACTACCCCAGGGGAAAAGAACAGGTACCATCTCACTCGATGGGAGAAGATCTGGAGACTTGCTCTGTGGCGTTCAAGGGCAGTGGTGGGAAAGAGCACAACTCGGAGGAGGACGAGGCGGTGGGACAACATGGCCACCATCGCATCCAGAAACGAGAATGCCTGAAACAATGATGAGATGGGGAGCCTTGGGCAGGGCAGGAAGACATAGGGATCCGGGAAGACAAGACAGGGGAAGAGGGTCAAAGTGGGGAGAGCGACTTGCATTAGGCAAGACGAAGTTGCTGAGATGTTGGGGCCCTTCTGGAAAAAGCTGGTGGCCTCTCAGGCTTGGTGTCAGGCTATAGCTGGGGGTGGTGAGCGGACACAGCCCGGTGGAGTCAGAGTCCTGTGTGAAGCTCTGCCTCTGACCTGCTGGGAGGCCTTGAACAAGGCCGTCTCCCTCTCTGGGCTCCAGAATTGGTCTTTTAGGAGCATGCTCCATGGTGCCTGGTGCCCCGAGGCGCAGGAAGGCAGCAACCGGGGCGTGCATTGCTCAGGCTCAAGCTGCGTGGCCCTGGAGCTCACACAGGGGAATACTAATCCGCCTTGAGCTTTTTCCACAGATCCAACTTGAGTTTGCCTCTCTTCTGGCTTATAGGCGCGCTTGGTTTTTGGGATACAAGTAATGAGCTTATCACAGTGAAAACCCTGGGGCAGCCCAGAGTCACCCCAAGAGCATCCTATGAGAACTAGAACAGCATCTCCACCTTTCCCCCAAAGAGGGGTGTCCAATCTCATGCTTCAGATGACCCAGTGACACAGATGCCTCTCTCTTCCTGGGAAAACCGCTTCAGAACTAGACTGGCCAGTTTGTATCTTCCTTCCAGCTACTTAGTCTAAATATGGTTCCCCTTCTTAGTTTTGATTTGCATTTCCCTAATAGTGATGCAGAGCATCTTTTCAGGTTCTTATTGGCCTTTCTTATGTCTTCTTTAGACAAATGTCCATTCAAGTCCTCTGCTCAGTTTTTAATGGGGTTATTTGTTTTTTTCTGTTATTACTAAGTTGTAGAAATTCTTTTTTTTTTTTTTTTTAAGATTTTATTTTTAAGTAAGCTCTACGCCCAATATGGGGCTCGAACTCACTACCGTGAGGTCAAGAGTCGCAAGCTCTACCGCCGACTCAGCCAGCCAGGCGCTCCTTATTGTCAAAATTCTATAGATATTCCGGGTATTAGCCTCTTATGAGATATAGGATTTGCAAATATTTCCTCCATTCTGTAGGTTCCTTTTTCAGTCTATGGATTGTGTCCTTGGATGCACAGAAGTTTTAAAGTTTGATATAGTCCAATTTCTTTTTCTCTTTTGTTGACTGTGCCTTTAGTACCATCCTTTCTTAGTTTAAAGCCATTCTTTCTGGTCCTGGTAAGGCAATCAGGGCTCGGAACATTGACCCAGCTTGGAGAGAGAAGCATTCTGTCATGTATCTCCTCGACATTTATGTAGTGTACTTGGAGGGACCAGATGGTGACAATCCAGGACTGTCCTCTCTCCAAAGCCACGGGCAAAATTTGAGATTCACTCTCCTTGTTTATTTACTCTCTGCTCAGCCAGCTCAGCCTTATTTCAACTATGCTGTCATCTTTCACCCCAAAGCCACAATTTTCTGGATTTTGTGACCTCTTGCTTTCCTGAGAGACACACAGCATAGAGACCACACTTGTGGACAACTTCAGGGTCCTTATGGTGTCCAATGGAAGGACTCTGAGACATGGACTGGTCTTGGAGAGCCAGGGACACAGGGATTTTCATGAACATGGGGCCCCACACAGTGGGGGAGAACAGAGCATCATAGCCCTGTCTCTCCCTGGCCCTACAGCTCCTGGGGTATGTGCGTGTGCGTGCGTGCGTGTGTGCGTGTCTGTGAGATGAGAGAGAGAGAGAAAGGGAACGCTTGTAGCTACTTTGTTCCTTCGCCAGGGAGGAGACAGACCCTTCTGTTCATATTTGGGCCAGAATCTGCCTTTTCCTTTCAAGGCTGACTCTGGTTTGAGAACTCTCTGACTATTTTGTTCAACTTCAGGTACCAGCCTGTAATTCACTTTGTTTTTACTACAAAAAATTCTATTTTAACTATTAAATTAAGTCACACTCACTGGACAAATTGTGGAAAATATAAACATACAAGGAAGAAAACAGGAGCCAGTGGTAAAACCTCTGTTGAGATGTCGCCTCACATTACCTTCTGATGTATTTCTTTCTAGGTTTGGTAGAGGGAGAAGTGGGTGGGTATGCAGAAAGACAGTTAGATAGACAGACAGACAGAGCTGCATAAGTAGGTGTGTATTTTCATAGTTGATGTCATTCTATATTTCATTCCTTCTCTCTCTTCAGACCTCCACACCTCCTCCCCTTCCTCTCTCTCAGCTTTTTATCTCTTCGAGAAAACGGAAGCCATCCATGTGCTCCTACCCCGACATCCACACACCCAGCTCTCTCGGGGCCTGTCTGTGACCCTCCTTCCCATCTGCGTGTGGCCACACTGCCCTTGCTCTTCTGGAAGGCCACCCTCTCCTCTCCTGTGGACTGGACCCCATTCCTTCCCGATGGTCAAGGGGTGGCTCCTACAAACCTCCCCTCTCTCTTTTGACTCACTCATTCTTTCTCTCCTTCTGGATCATTCCTGCCACCATCAGCCAAAGAAGAATAGCTGCCTTCTTTCAAAACTAAAACCATGCACATTCTATGAAGGAGGAGTAGGTGCATTCAGTTGTAGTATAAGGTGCACTGAGGTTGTGGGAGGTGATTCTGGAAGGGGAGGCTGGCTTCGAGTGCTTTATTGTAGAAAAGATAAGGAATCATTTAGGGTTTTGGGGGAAGAGGGCCATAGAGCCTTCCTCTGTTGGCTTGCTGAGGTTGTTTGGCAGCAGTGAGGAGGGGTGGGGAGAGCCATTGGGTGGTTGGTGTCCCAGCCCTGGCCAGAGATGATCAGATCCCCAGTGACGGAAGTAGCTTGGAACCCAGGAGAAGTGCTCTGCAAGAGACCCGGTCTACTATGAATTTTTGTCATGAAAATAGGTTGGATATGAGTGGAGAAGGAGTGAGGAGTAAAAGATACCTCCAGCAGTGGGACGGAATGTTTATGAAAATGGGGTTCTCTCCCTTTTAAAAGTAGGCCTGAGAGGAAAATGAAAAGACAAGTGGTTTCTAAAACGTGAAGGTGAGAAGCTGGTTCTGGAATGCTCCCACCAGGGAGAGAAGCAATGAGGGTTTTGTCAGCTGGGACTTTCCAAGAGTTGGCTGGATTGACTGACAGTGGGTGAGAGATCGGAAGGGCTCTCTGCGCGCCAGGGGCTGGCCCTGTCGTTCCGCCAGTGGAGTCTCCTCCCGGGGGGAGCAGGGGCAGGTGGTGCATGGTGATGCATGGTGCTGAGGAGGTCGGGAGGATGCTTCTGGGGAAGGGCCTTTAGTTTGATTCTCCTTCACTTACAGACAAGGTGAGAAGGGTGCCATGGAGAGGGTTTGTTGGGGAAGCAAGAAAAGGATCTTGGTGGAGGGAGAGGTCTAAGATCCAGGAGGGAATATGGGTGGTGGGGAGGGCTTATGGTGAGGATTGGGGGCAGCTCTGGACACTTACAAGTAACCAGGCAGCTGGGAGTGAGAAGGTGGGAGATGGAATAGGAGGTGGGAGATGGAGAAGAGTCCAGAAGACATCACTCGGGGAGGAAGTCCTTTTGCAAGCAGACAAGAAGGGCCCGGAGGGGAGCTGTTGAGCTCTGCAAGGCCTCTTGGGTTCCTCTCTTTATTCAGGTGAAAGGTGATATTTTCACTTCTGAACTTGGAAAGTAGGACCCCTCCCAACCTCGTCCCTGAAAAGGGAGCACCAACGGCCGATTGGTTATTTCTTTCTAATCCTGTAGTTTTATGGGGCCGTAAATGAGGGCAGCAGGGAACTAAAGAAAAAGGTGTAGCCAAGACAAATAGCAGAGTCCTTGCCCATGTGGCACTTGCAGTCTAAAGGTGTGCATGATGTAATCTCATGAACGCGTGTGTTCCCAGGAGCTCAGGTGAAGCTGCCCTGGGCAGCCTGGGGCGGCCAGGACGTAGTTGGGAGGGACACATGGCCTCAACCCACAAGGAATGACCGGAGCAGTGAGGGGACAAATGGCAGGTCGGTGCAGGTGGGCACGGGCAGGGGGCAGGACGGTGGAGTAGCTGGGATGAAGCAGGGTGAGAGGGACCCAGAGGTCATCTTTATTTTGGAGAAGCTTTGGTTTGGGGGTTGTAGTTGAGTGGAGAGGACCAGGGAGCAGAAGACTCAAGGCCAGCAGGTGCCCAGCTGTATGGCAGAAGTGACCAAGAGCCCTTAGCCCCACACGGCAGTTGCCGATTCTGGATGCCTTCCCTGGGGGCACCAGCCCTGGGGAGTTTGGGGATGTGTTGAACCCATCACATGCACAGAAGAAGGCCTGTGCAACTGTGATAGGGAAGCATGCCCCCCCCAAAACAAGCTAGTGAGAAGTGATCTGGACATTTGGGGACTTCAACAAGATCTAGAAGTGTAGAAATAGAGAAGAGGATGTCCCCCTAACATGCGGTCCATGGGGAGAGAGGTCAGCATGGGTTTGTTAGCAGTTTTCTATTGTGGGCCAGTTGGTGTTGGGTTCCTCAGCAGAGAGGGGTGACTTACCAGGCCTTGACATGTTGTGCAAAGGATCTTATAATCCGCACCTTCCACCTTGAAGATGTCATGCTGAGTGAAATAAGCCAACCATAAAAGGACAAACGCCGTATGAGTCCACTTACATGAGGTTCCTGGAGCAGTCAAATCCGCAGAGAAAGGAAGTAGATTGGGGGCTGCCAGGGGCTAGGGGAAGGGGGGTGAGGAGTTCGTGTTTACTGGGCCAGAGTTTCAGTTTGGGAAGACAAAAAAGTTCTAGAGATGGATGGTGCTGAGGGTTGCACGACAATGCGAGTGTACTTAATGCAGTTGAATAATACACTTAAAAATAGTTAAGATAGTACATCTTATGTAGAGCTTACATTTTTATTTATTTTATTTTTTTAAAGATTTTATTTATTTATTTGACAAAGAGAGAGAGAGAGCGCACAAGCAGGGGCAGAGGGAGAGGGAGAAGCAGAGGTTCCTTGCCAGGACCCCGGGATCATGACCTGAGCCCCAAGGCAGACGCTTAACCGACGGAGCCACCCAGGCGCCCTGCTTACATTTTTAAATGCACTTAAAAATCCGAAAAGCACTCGGCATGGACTTCCTTTGTATCATTCTGGTTCTGACCTTGATTTCGTTCTCTGAGCCAGTGGATGGTGGCTGATGGGGAATCAGGCAGTCCTTCACCATCTGGTCATAATACATGGATAAACCCTACCCTGTTTCCAAGTCAGTCTCCTCTGCGTGGGAGGCAAACCTCTGGAGCCTGCTCACCTCTGGGAGAAAGATGGAAGTCCAGCCCTGAACCTGCAGAGTAGAGGCCCAGGGTCTGAAGCCACAGCAGCCCCTCACTCCTGCCCCGCCCTCCCCCGCAGCAAAGACGCGGAGAAATGGAAGTAGATGGTGCTGGTGAGAAGCAGATGGCCGTTTCGAAGCATGGTTTTTGGAGTCTGACATGTCTAGGTTTGCATCTCCATCATTAATGGGCAACCGGCTAACCCCCTGTAAGCCTTAGCTTCCTAATCTCTAAAATGGTCTCAGGATTATACATCACTCAGGATTTGGAGAGTTCTGTAATATAAAGTATATAAAACAGAGGAGCTGCTGAACCCATGCTACTTACCTTCCTTAGCCACCTCCCTTGCTTTTTAATGGTGTATGTCTTAGGGGGTTCAAGCTGATGTAACAGAATACCGTAGACTGAGTGTCTTAAACAACAGGCGTTTCTTTCTCTCAGTTCTGGGGGCTGGGAAGTCCAAGATCATGGTGCCAGCAGGTTCGCTCTCTGGTGAAGACCCACTTTCTCATAGACAGCTGTCTTCTTGTTTTGTCTTCATATGGCTGAAGGGGTGAGGGAGCTCTGTGGGGTCTCTTTTATAAGGGTACTAATCCTGCTTATCACTTCCCAAAGGCCCCACCTCTGCATACCATCACTTTGGGGGTTAGGATTTCAACATATGAATTTTGAGGGAATACAAACATGCAGATCATAGCAGTATAATTTAAGAACTACACAGAAAGCTTCTTCCTTTCCCTTGAGATTTTTAAGAAGAGGGCAGATGTCTTTCTGCCATGGAGTTTGGAGGGAGGGCAAGGACAGAATGTCTTCTGCAGGTCCTTTGACCCTAAAATCCGGATTTTCTGTTTGAGGCTTCTTCCGGATGTCTTTTTCTGATTGTGTTTATGAATATCTCTGTGAAAATCCCATGTTCCACCAATGAGCAGCGGGTTTATTTTTTAGCCAATCAGCAGTCGAGGTGAAGACCTTGTAATAGTCCTCGGCTCATAGCCAGCCATTAGCTGCTGAGGCCCAGGGTTTGGTGGCCATCAGGACAGGTGTCTGACCCTCCTGCAGTCAGGTCAAAGTGACCTCCAACCAGCTCCAGGCCAGAAGCTAAACAAGATGAAGCGGGACGTATTAAGTCATCTGGATTTTGTTTTATATGATGTAAAACATCTGGGCACTAGGAACCAGACAGAAATTGGGAGTCCAGGAGAAAAATACATGGGAAGGCTGAACTTCCCAACTTTTCACCAGCATAAGTAGGGAGAGATTGGAAGTGATACTAAGGTAAAAAAAAAGGCTGAGGGAACAGAAAATAATGAGAGGACGTGGAAAAATTTGGGCTCTTGTGCATTATTGGTGGGAATATAAAATGGGGCAGCCATTGTGGCAAGTTCCTCAAAAACAGTTAAGCACCGAATTGCTATTTGATCCAGAAATTCCACTTTGGGGCATATATCCAAAAAAAGTTGAAAATTGGGACACCTGGGTGGCTCAGTCGGTTAAGCTTCTGCCTTTGGCTCAGGTCATGATCCCAGGGTCTTGGGATCGAGCCCCGCATCAGGATCCCTGCTCAGCGGGGAGTCTGCTTCTCCCTCTCCCCCACTTGTGTTCCCTCTCTCGCTGTGTCTCTCTCCATCAAATAAATAAAATCTTTAAAAAATTGAAAATTATTCATGCACCCATGTTCAGAGCAGCATTATTCACAATTGCCAAAAGGTGGAAGCAACCCATGCGTCCATCAGTGGATGAGTGGATAAACAAAACGTGGTCTGCCCATACAATGGCATATTATTCAGCCTTAAAGAGCAAGGACGTTCTGATATAGACTCCGACATGGATGAACCTCGAGGACATGAAGCTGAGTGAAGTAAGCCAGCTACGAAAAGACAAATAGCGTATGATTCCACTCACATGACGTATCTAGAATGGTCAAGTTCATGGAATTTAGAAAATAGAACGGTGGGTGCCAGGGGCTGCAGGGAGGAGCGAGTGAGAGGTTGTTGTTTAATGGATTTAGAGTTTCAGTTCAGAAAGATAAAAAGAGGTCTGGAGATGGATGCTGGTCATGGTTGCACAACAGTGAATGCTACTGAACTGTATACTTACAAGGGGTTCAGAGGATAGGTTTTATGTTATATATGTATTTTACCACAGTTAATTAAAAAAAAAGAGAGCTGAGGCCATGGATTGGTGCAGAATTTACTCAGGTGGTTGGAAGGGATGTGTCGCCTCCGTTCTTAAGGAATGGCTGATGGAGGGTTGTCTCCCTAGAGAAGGTGCAGGTGAACACAGGCAGGGAGCGAGGCAGTGGTGTTTGTGAGGGGCAGGGTGGGGAAGGACCCAAAGTTCAACTCCTTTGTTTTAGAGAAGTAAAGGGAGGGATTTGTGGTTGAGTGGAGGGAGCAAGGGGGCAGAAGCCTCAGTTCCCTCATCTGTAGAATGGGGTTTGTAAGCCATCTTCCTTACCATGGTCCTTAGGACACAGGTCCTCTAGGCTTTTGATGTGTGGCTCATCCCCTGGCTCCAGTCCTGGGAGGAGTTCACCAGCACAATCCTCAGTAGGATTTCTGGGGGATGGGAAAGGATGTGGGCAGAGCCCCGGGGCTGATGCTGCCATCGATCAGTCTGGATTCTCTCTGGTCTCCCTCGAAACTCTGTATTATCCCACCCACCTGCCCACCTTCTGCTCTCAGGTTCCTGGTCTGCCACCCTCTTTTACTGTCTCCTGCTGGACACCGTTCCTCTTCCTTCAGGCCCCAAGCAGCAGAGAAATATCCCTTTTGTGTGAGGCTGACTTTTCCCGAAGGCCTGGGTGCCAGAGAAGGGATGGATGTTCATCTCTCAGGACAGCCCGGCAGACACACTTAAATGTGACATTGGACAGTATTGTTCTGGGGTTCTGTGGCTCCCTCACAAGAGAATTTTCCCTCAAGAGAATTTAGCACCAACTGCCACGTTGTACCCCCTCTCCTCAGAACCTCCTCCTGCTCTCACCTTTCATCCCGCCCAGACTCTTTATTTCCTCCTTGTCAGACTGCCCGGAAACTCAAAATTCCTCTCATCTTTCCATGCACGGCAGGCCAGCAGCTCTGTGTCTGGCTGCCACGCTTCCTGAGGGCTGGGGTTGGGGATGTGGCAGGTGCTGCTCGCCTTTCTCTTCTGAGAAGCCCCCGTCAGTTGTCTCCTGAGAAGGAAAGGAGGTGATGTAGGTGTGGAATGAGGCTTAGACACAAGCAACGAGCCTCCTCATTGACCCTGACTGTGGGGCTGCTTCCCTGATGAGTGGGGCTCAGGGGCCGTAGCAGCAGGGCGGGTGCATGGGTGATGGGGCCAGGACAGCCCCCATGCTCTGGACAGCACAGGAGATGGGCTCTGTCCCGAAGCCTTGGGGATCGGTTCCCAGGGGTGGAGGCCGAAGCCCCGGATGGAGACCTCAACTGCCATGTGTGCAGAAAGACCCTGATTCCGCATGTTCCGTGTTGGTTCTGGGTTTCGAGGTGAGGGAGGTGCCGTCGCATTGGAATGAGGAGGTCAGGTCTCAAGTGGCCCAGGAATCCTGGTTCTGCCCCACTTCAGCTGGGCCACTGGGCAAGTTAGCCCCTCTTTCTCTTCTGTGAAGCGTAGAGCTAATAATGGTCTACCTTATGGGGCTGTTGCAAGGAGTCAGTGAGATACAGTGGACAAAAGTGTTTGGTGTCCAGGAAGTGCTCAGCAGGACTCAGGGGCTGGCATGACCGATGGCTATCACGATGGTTGTGCCCAGGTGCCTGGGCTGAAGAATGTGCGGCCGGGTAGCGAGGCCAGATAGGTCGTGTCACTAGGGAAGTCCAGCCCGGCTGCACTGTACCACTTCCGTCCTGTTTCTGAGAACACGCGGAACACAGATCTGACTCCTCCGCAGCCCTGCCTCCCTGCCTCCCCTCTGCTTTCTCCCTGTAGGAGGCTGAAGTGAGTGGAGGGTGGCTGGAGAGGCTCCAGGCTTGGTTCCAGGGAACCTGTTCAAGAGTTGGGGTTGGGTGGGGAGCAGGGCCAGCCAGGAGACCCTGGCAGGTGATTTGGGGTGGGGGAGTGGGGCCAGGTGTTAGGCTGTCGTTGCCAAGGAGCCGGACTGAAGTGAGAGGGCTGTTAGGCACTGCGATGGACATTTGTCAATCTCCCTTGGAAGATCGAAGCAAAAGGGGACAGATGCCTGCCTTTGGGAAAGGTTCAGAAATCCCGGTTCCTGTTGTAGGGAGGTGGCCAGGATGATGTCCCAAGTCCTTTGATTTTATTTAAAGCTCAGCAAAAGATACTCCCTGCCATTGGGCACCATCCCTGAGTCAAGGCGGGTGCGGGGATGTGGACCAAGAGAGACTTCCCAGAAGAAGAGGTGGGTTCTGAAGGACGAATAGGAGTTTGAAAGTTGGATGATGCCAGAGGAGGGCATCCTGGACGCAGAGACCAGGGTCCGCTAATGTGTTTGGTGACCTAGCCCCCCCTTCTGCTCCTGTTACCCTGGCACTGTGTGTGGCAGCCTGCATTCCCCTAGGCCTGCTGCTTTACCGCCGGCTGCTGGGACCCGGTCTGTTGTGCCTGGCCGCGTCACCAGGGTTGTTTCAATGGCAGTGCTCTCTGGAAAAGGGTACCGACATCCCTTTCCGCCTTATAATCTGCACATTCTGATGCTGGAGGCCTTGGGGAGGAGTGGAAGGTCTGTGGGCAGAAAGGAAGGGCAGGAAATCATACCATATGAATACAGGTGCCTCTACAAAGGGACACGCAGAGACTTTTTTGGGCTGATGAATATGTTCATTCTTGCAACTCTGGTGATGGTCTCATACATGTGTCAAAACCCATCAAATTGTAGGGGCGCCTGGGTGGCTCGGTTGGTTAAGCGTCTGCCTTTGGCTCAGGTCATGATCTCAGGGTTCTGGGATCCAGCCCCGAGGGGGCTCTCCAGTCAGTGGGGAATCTGCTTCTCCCTCTCTCTCTGCCCCTCGCCTTTGCTCATTCGCACGTGCATGCGCACGCTCTCTCTCTCTCTCAAATAAATAAATAAAATCTTAAAAACAAACTCATCGAATTGTATACCTAAATGGTGCAGCTTATTATATAGGGGTTATGCTTCCATAAAGCTGTTAAAAAAGAGTTTATTCGTGTCTCAAAATTTTTGGTTGATTTTTAACATGTCTATTTTTCAGTGTAAAACTAATACAGGATCACCAGAGAAATTTAGAAATTCATGAAAGCAGGAAAAACAAAGTAAATCACAATCTGTTTGTTTTTGTCTTTTTGGTGGGGAGATCATTATTACCAAAACCAAAATATGTACCTGAGGCTCACTGGTGAGCAAGGCTCCTGCCCAGCATCAGTGGACCAAGATTCTCAGTCGTACTGAGTGGAGAGTCCCCTGAGGCCTGTGTCCTGCAAATGTCGTCCTGCAAATGTCCTTCTGCTCTCCCACCCCGAGATTCTGGCCTAGTAAGTCTGAGATGGAGATCTGGAACCTGAGTTTAAAGCCAGGGGACACCTGGGTGGCTCAGTCAGTTAAGCATCTGCCTTTGGCTCAGGTCATGATCCCGGGGTCCTGGGATCAAGCCCCACATCAGGGTCTCTGCTCAGCGGGGAGTCTGCTTCTCCCTCTGCCCCTCATGCTTGCACTCTCTCTCTCTCATAAATAATATCTTTAAAAAAAAAAAAAAAGCACCGTATTCCCAGGAAACTCTGATCAAGGCAGTCCACAGCCTAATTTTTGAGAAATGCTAAAATAAAGAGTGAATCACAAAGCCCTGATAGTCCTCAATCTTTTCTCCTTAGTGCCAACCATGGTAGTAATACCCCAGATACAGTGATGGGATCACAGCTATGTGGTGAGAGAGAACTGGCTGATTCCAGTCTTAAGAAGCCTTGTAGTAGCAGCAGAAGTAATATTAATAGTAACGGCAATATTAATGGTGCTAACATTTTTTAAAGATTTATTTATTTGAGAGAGACAGACAGACAGCACGTGTGGGAGGGGCAGAAGGAGAGAGACTCTCAAGCAGACTCCCCCCTGAGCATGGAGCCCAACGCAGGGCTCGATCTCACAACCCCAAGATCATAACCTGAGCTGAAACCAAGAGTCAGTTGCTCAGTAGACTGCCACCCAGGTGCCCCAGTAGTAGTGCTAATATTAAGGATATAATAGAAGTGCTAATACTAATGGTTATAATAGTAGTAGCAATGTTAATGGTAGCGATAATAGTAGGAATACTATTGGTAGCAATAGTTAACATTTATTGAGCTAATGCGTCCAAGGCACTGGTTCAAGACCTCTCCATGTGTTATCTCAGTGCTAGTGGTTAAGAGCAAGTCCCCACAGTTAGATGTTTGGGTGTGAACGTCACCCTCCCACCACTAGTTCTGTAGCCTTGGATGAGTTGTTTAAAAGTCTTAAGTTTCACATGTCTCCAAAGAAGATATACAGATGGTCAACAAGTACACGAAAAGACGCTCAACATCAATAATCATTAGAGAAATGCAAGTCAAAACGACACTGAGATACCACTTCACTCACATCCATCTGGATGGCTGCCTTCGGGAAAACAGAAACTCGGTGTTGGGGAGGATGTGGAGAAATCAGAACCCTTGTGCACTGTTGGTGGGAACAGCTGGTGAAGCCGCTGTGGAGAACAGGGTGGAGGATCCTCAAAAAATCACACAAAAAGTAACCATTTGTTCCATTTCTGGGAATATACACCAAAGAATGGAGGGCAGAGACTCAAACGGCTATTTGTACACCGTGTTCATAGCATAAGTCACAATGGCCAAAAGATGGAAAAGACCCAAGTGTTAGTTGATGATATAAACAAAATGTGGTATATACGTCCGGTGGAATTCTGCTATTCAGCCTTTGCAAGGAAGGACATTCTGACACAAGCTGCAGCATGGATGAACCTTGAGGAAGTTACGCTAAGTGAAATAAGCCAGGCACCAAAAGGACAAATACTATATGATTCCACATAGATGAGGTACCAAGAGTAGTTAGACTCATGGAGACAGAGAGTAGAAAGGGAGTTGCCAGGGGCTGGGGGAAGGTGGTGAGGGGGGTTATGGTTCAATGTCAGTTTGGGAAGATGAAAATGTTCTGGGGCTCCCTGGGTGGGTCAATCGGTTAAGCACCCGACTCTTGATTTCGGCTCAGGTCATGATCTCAGGGTTATGAGATCGAGCCCCGCGTTGGGCTCCACGCTCAGCAGGGAGTCTGCTTGAGATTCTCTCTCTCTTTCCTCTGCCCCTCCCCCATGCCCCCTCTTAAAAAAATGCTCTGGAGATTGATGGGGGTGGTGGTTGCACAACAGTGTGAAGGTACTTAATGCCTTTGAGCTGTACACTTAAAAATGGTTAAGATGGTAAATTTCATTTATGTGTACTTTGTCCTAATTAAAAAAAAAAAGAGGAGAAAAACTCCTAAGTTTCAGTTTCTTCCTTTCTAAAATTGGACAAAACCCCTCCCCTACCTTCAAGGACGTGAGGGTTGAACGTGAGAACACGTCTAACAGCTGAGAAAAGCCGCCAGCCCAGAGTGAGCGGTCAGTGACGCTCACTGTTGTGATGGTTGTTAGCGTCATTTTGTGGGCCGGTGCCTGGGGATGGTCAGCCCTTTTCTGGGTAACCTTAAGCACATCCTTACACATCTCTGGGCCTCAGTTTCCTCACACAGAAAAGAGGGACTGGGATCATTGCCAGGGTCCCTTTCCTCCCCTAACTGTGATGTTCTGTCAAGCTGCCCATGGGAATCACCCTCCCAGATCCTAGAACTGACATCTCAGGGGCAGGCCTGGCCCCTTTCCTCTGCTGGCAGCGAGGGCTGAGACTGCTCTGCTGAGATTGTCAATGCTGGGGTGACGTGGGGTAAGCCAGGGTTTGTGACTCATGATCCCCCACTTGGGGAAGCCCCAGAGAAGCTCGTGTTTGATGGACCTTTCTCCTACGGGCTTATGACAGGTGGTCCTGGGATGTGCAGGCACGTGCACGCATGTGCATGGTGGGGTGTGGCCATCCACACATCAGTGTGTTGTCTGTATGAGCTGGAGGGGCGAACGCAGAGGGGAGGGGGCGCTGTGCTGAATGTCACGCCTCTCAGGGACAAAAGACAAGAGGAACCCTTACCACATTGCAGATGGCGGCATTTTTCCGGCCCTGCCTGCACACTGGGGAGGCTTATAAGAATACTGAGTCTCTCTCCCAAGGCTCTGGGATTTCATCAGTCTGGGGATGACCTGGGCTCTCAGATTTTTCAAAGCTCCCTTGGGAGGTTTGCTGTATAGCCAGGTAGAGAGCCACTGCTTCCAGGGCCAAGGAGAGGAGGCCCCAGCCCAGGCTTGCCGGGCTGGGCCTAGTCCAAGGGCTGCGTGGTGTGTGAGGGAGGCTGCCTGTAAGCTGTTTATTGCCTGCTTGAATTACTGGGTAAATATTGACCCGAGGCTCTGGTGTCCCAGGAGCTACCTGTTGTTTTCACGGGCACATCTCTGGTGCGGTGGGGACACCTGAGGCTTGGGCTCTGCCAGCCAAGAGACGGGGCAACACAGAGGCCAAGCATCTCCCTGAGGAACCGGGTACCAGGTCCTCTGTTGGAGACTGGGCTTGGCGGGCAGGCTCATCGATGTGCAGGGGAAGACCAAGCAGTGGTCAGGCTAATGTGGCTCATATGAGTGATGAGAACTTTGGCTAGTGTTTGAAGCTGTCTCAGCCTCAGTCTCCCCATCTGTATGACAAGGATAGTGGTAGCTACCTGCAGAGTTACCGTGAGGATAAGATGGCATGCTGCACGTAACATGCCCGTCACATAGTAGTTGCTCAATAAACGGGCTTTTTTTTTTTTTTTTTTTTCCTTCTGGACTAGAGAAGCAGCTGGCTGCCTGGTCTGCGGGAAGTTGCTGCAGTCCAGCCGTCAGGTGGGTATGTTACCCAGTAAGAAGCTGATGGCCTCTGGGCTGAAGGAGACAGAACTCATTCCTGTTCTGTTCTGGGCTGACTGGTGACCTTCCATCCCCAAACTCCTATTTGGAAGTCCTAACTCTCAGTACCTCAGAATGTGGCTGTGTTTGGAGATAGGGCCTTGAAGAGGCCATTGCATTAAAATGAGGTAATTGGGGTGTGCCCTAATCCAATATGACTAGTGTTTTTATAAGAAGAGGAGGTTAGAACACAGATCTGTGCAGAGGGAAGCCACGGGAGGACCCAGGGGGAAGATGTCTGTCTGCGGGCCAAAAGAAAGAGACCTCAGGAGAAACCAACCCTCCTGACACCTTGATCTTGGCCTTCCAGCCTCCAGAACAATGAGAAAATACATTTCTGCAGGTTAAGACTTCCAGCGTGTGGTATTTTGTTATGGCGGCCCTAGCAAACTCGTGCAAGTTTCCACAGCAAAACCGCTCCAGACCCTGCTCCTCACCAACCACATCAACCTTTGCCCTCTTCTCCCAACTTCTAAATCCAGGACACCCGCCCTGTCCCCCGGAATATCAGTCACTAAGTTCTAAAATCTCCCGGCTTTTCCCCTCACTATCCTAACCCCTCGGCCACCTTCTCCCTCTGCATTATTGTCCCCATGTCCTCTCGTGCTTGTCTCTGCTCCAGAACATCCTCTATACTAAGTTAATTTTTCAAATTCAAATGTGATCACATGACCGAGCCCCTCCCCACCTGCTTGGTCCAACCCCGGTCCTCCACTGAGGGCTATGCTCTAGCTGCACAGAACACTTCACAGTTTCTGGAATGTTCTATGTTACTCTTACGCCACTGGGCCTCCAATGTGGGGCCACTGCCTGAGTACTTTTCCTCCCTTTCCTGCTGTCAAACTCCTATTCATTCTTTACAGCCCCTTTTAGATGTTCCCTTCTTGGAAGGCCTCCTGGACGTTCCAGGAACACGATCTTCCCTTCCTCTTCCCTCTGCCTTCCCAGCCCTGTGCACAACAACTATCACTTGCAGATGCTCTGGTTCTGTGTCTTTCCTCCTACCCAGAGTGTGAGCTGATGAAATCAAGGACCTTGCCTTATTTATCTCACATTCCAAGCATCTCGCCCCATGTCCGATGTGCTTGGTACGAAATAGCTGCTTCTCAAATGAAGGGATTATTATTATTTTCTAAAAGATTTTATTTACTTCTTTGAGAGACAGAGAGATAGCGAGAGAGAGAGCACGAGCAGGGAGAAGAGGGAGAAGCAGACTCCCTGCTGAGCAGGGAGCCCGATGCGGGGCTCGATCCCAGGACCCTGGGTTCATGACCTGAGCCAAAGGCAGACGTCTAACCAACTGAGCCACCCAGGCGCCCCAAATGAAGGGATTAAATGTATAGTTTAGGCCAAGGTTTCAGGCTGGCTAATTCCTTGTTGTGGGGGCTGTCTTGTGCTTTGTAGGATGTCGAGCAGCATGGCTGGTCTTCTCAAGCGGTGACAACCCCAAATATCTCCAGACATCATCAAATGTCCCCAGGGGACAAAATCGCCCAGTTAAGAACCACCATGAGGCCTGCAGAGATCTCTGAACCTCTTGACAGAAACACTATTGGTGCATCCAAGGTTAGCGTGACACTGATGTTGATGTTGTTAGCGTATGAATCAGAGATAAACAGCCATTTTGGAGGCTTTGTGCTGAAGGGGGTCCTGTGAGAAAATGGCAGAGGGACCAGGAGTCCTTTTCCAGTAATAAGATTGAGGAGACTGAGTTTCTAAAATTTTGACTTGAGTTTCCTATAAATTGGGTGTGAACCCAGTGGGAGAGGATACACTTTTACCAAGCAGAGGGTCTGACGGCAGTTGGGGTCACAGTTTTCAGAAATCAGATTGGCGCCCATTCCACCTCCCTCCAATTAAATCCCCTCTTTTTTCTTTATTGATTTTCTCCAAAATTACTTTGGCCCTGAAGCTTCCTCAACTCCCCCAGTAAGTGTCATTTTATCGGATGCATCCACCAGCTACTGGATGTCCCTCTGCCTCCCTGCTGTCCATCTCTGTCTCCCCTGTGCCCAGAGTGGTGGCCTGAGGAAGAGCATGTTTCTTCCTGTGTTGACCTTGGCCTGCTCTGGTGACCTCTCTCGGGGGTGAACTGGGCATATTTTCTGATCTCCCTGCACTCTGTTTCCTCTCTTGTAAAAACAGGGTCATAATATCCACCTCCCTGTGAGTGTACAATGATAAGCGCTCAATAATGTCAGCTCTTAGCAGTCCTACAGGTCAAGGCACAAAGCTTTATTATTTAATGACAAGGTAGGAGATGGCTGGATAAGCTACCTTTTTTTTTTTTTTTTTAAGATTTTATTTATTTATTTGAGAGAGAGAGAATGAGAGGGAAAATCTGAGGCAGACTCCGCACTGGGCACAGAGCCCAATCGATCCCAGGACCGCAAGATCATGACCTGAGCTGAAACCAAGAATCAGACACTTAACCAACTGAGCCACCCAGGTGCCCCATAAGCTGCCTTTTCTATACAAAGCAAATTTTCTATACAAAACAAGGAAGGCCTCTTACCTGGCAAAGTAGCTCAGCTCCATAGGTCCTCCTTTCCAACCACATCATTGTCTACTCTTATCCCTGTTAAATATCCAATTCTTTTGAAACAGTAGCATATGGAGTCTTACCAGTAGAGTTGCAAGATAAAATACAGGATACTCAATTAAATTTGAATTTCAGATAGATGATGAATAACTTTCTGCATAAGTATGTTTCAAATACTGCATGGGACATACTTATACTAAAAATTATTCACTGTTCATCTGAAATTCAAATTTAACTGTGCATTCTGTATTTTTTCATGCTGAATCTGGCAAACCTGCTTGCTGGCCATTGACATCTTGGGTAAATACATTTGTTAGATCCTTTTCAGAGAGGTTTGGTTAGGAAGAGAATAGGAAGCTCATGGAATGAGCTCTTGGTGGTAACCAGTGACACAAGATTCTTTGCTTGACAAAGCCTTAGTTAGGTACCTGTCCCTTCTCCTAGGCCCATCTGTGCACTTCCTTGTAAAATCTAGTTTTAGCAAGAACCCTGCTTAGTCAGTTTAACCAGAACACCCTCATCCTCAATACCAGATCAGGATCATGGGGCCCCACCACCTCTAGGTGATGTCTGATCACCCTGGTCTGCCTTCAGCAGGAATCCCATTAGGTTGGTTTTTAGCCAGAACCCCTCTCACCCCTGATGTTTCCTCTTTAGTTTCTGTCTGCTGACCCCCACCTTGGCTACAAATCCCCACTTGCTCATGCTGCAGTCAGAGTTGAGCCCAGTCTCTCTCTCGTATCATAAATTCTCTTACAGTGGTTCCTATACCTATCCTGATGGTCCTGAATAAAGTCTGCCTCACCATCTTCAACAAGTGTCATTGATTTTTTTTTATACCAGTGCAGTAGTCCTGATGGGTCATTTTATATAGATTGGTTCACCAGCTGAGTTTTATCTGTCATGAAACAGCTTTAAAAAATAAAAGAAAGCCTAGTTCCCACTGATCCTGTTGCTTTTACATGAAACATGCATGTAAGGCTTCTGTGCTGGCCCTTCTTCTCAAAATTTTTGGCAAAGGTGACCAAAAAATAGCTTCTGTGGAAATTATTTATTTAGTATTAATGGGGCAAAGTTAGATCTTGGCTAGACATTTCAAGTAAACAGGATCACTCTGTATAGCCTTGTTTGAAACCAGAGATTTCCTGTGACCCTTAGAGTTTTAACAAGAGCCAGAGAAGTTATATTTATAGAAACCCTGTTAATTTTACCCCCCACCTCTGCATTTAATCCCTAATACAACAAATCCCGGAACATCTGCAGACAGTGGCCTGTTTGATGGATGAGGCCAGGAGGCGATCCCTTGACGCAGTTGTGTTGATAAATGGAGGCTGGGTTGAGGTTGTCACAGTGGGACTGGGGGCGGATGCCAATGGGTATACAATATTTTTAAGAAGCTGCAAACACAATCAATTAATAAAAACATTGACCCCTAGCACACAGTGTCTTTTGGTCAAGTTTCTTGGGGGACTTTGCAAATTGTTCCTGACCTCAGCAGCTTAAAAGAGCTCCCAGGCAGAGCTGGAAATACTGTGGCTTTTTCGTATTTCTTCTTGAGCCATCCACTCTCTCCGTTATTCCTAAACATTTGCTCAGGGACTTTGTGGAAGCTGACTTTGGTGGAAGCCCCTGTTGGAGGGGCTGTCAGTTGCATAGCCTGCTATAAGCTGACTACTAGAAATTTCTCCTCCTTGGGGACCTTCCTAGTCCTGTGAGAGCTTGAGAACCAGGAGCGATTTCCAAAGGGAGAGAGGGGAGGACTGAGAGTTTCCAGAATCAGAGGATCCCTCCACTCCTGACAGAGGATCATCAAGGTGCGGGGGTTGGGGAGGCGTCATGGTAGAAAGAGTATCAGAAGATCCAGGTCTTAGCCCTGGCCACAGGTGACCTTGGGCAAGTCACTTAGATAATCTAACCTTTACTTTTCTCATCTGTTAAACAAAGGAACAACATTGTCTATTGTCCTAGGTTGTTCTGAGGGAATTTCTAGTGAGATAACACATGTAGGGGAAGTATAAATTATTGTTATTGCAGTCAAAAGCTGTATGGGCATCTGAATTGAGACACGTCCATTGGATCTCGTGTAGTGGGATGAACCATGGAAATCACAGTCATGGGGACCTCATCGAGTCATAATTCCAGTCTTCTCAGAAAGACCTGATGATGACGTCCAGCCACACCTGTGAGTAGAGCCTCACTAGTGACCTGCTATCTCTTCTGGGGCCCCTTTGGGGAGAGAAGGTGCCCTCAGGTCACTGTGGTCCTCCCTTCAGCCAATGTTGGCCCAATTACAAGCAGTATTTCTTTTCAGTGATAGAGAAAAGAGACAAGAAGAAAAAGAAGAGAAAATACTAGAATGTATTGCAAATAGGGTGAGTGTCGGTTTGTGAAACTTTTGTTTTGGATATTTTCTACCTATCCATATGTGTATGTATATCAGACTGTAACTAAAAAGGTATTTCTTCCTGTGAGTTGTGCTTTTAAAAAAAGCACTGCTTTTAGCAAAGACAAATAGGATAGCATCACTGGGGCAGCTCTGAGTCCAAAATCCAGCCAAGGAAGTGAGGGCTGACAGTCACTGAGGTGAGGAGCCCAGAAATGCCTTCTTGATTTGAACCACGGGATGGTGTCATGACACCAATATTGGGACACCAGCTCTTAACTTTGTAGCTCTGAGCTTCTCTGAGCCTCATTGCCTAACCCCCAACAGGACGGGCTGACTTCTGTGAGCTCCAAGGCCTTTGCAGTGCTAACATTTTGGGGGTTGCTACCTCTTTGTTCTTAGGGAGCCCTTCGGCCTTCCTCAGTGTGAGAAGGAGCTGAACCCAATGCCATGTTTGTCTTCCCACACCTCAGGACTACTTCCCCCTCCCGGCTTCCCAGACAGCTCTTCCAACATCCTTGGAGTGTGTGGAGATGGAGATGTTTTCCAAACAGTTCCCTCTGCTTCTCAGAGAAAGAAGATTCTCCCTCTACACTGACCCTTTTCAGCCATTTGGATAATGTGAGGGACATTTTGGACAGATTGGGCTGGGACTTTTGTCAGTAGCAGGATTGGCAAGCGCAGACATTTCCTGACTTTGTCCTCCGCAGGGGCTCTTCATCCACAAGGTTAACGGGCCTTCCATCTCCCAGTTGCAGGCACCTAAATTCCCCCCTGACAGAGCTGAGCCTGGTGAGGAGGGGGCTTTTCCCTCACCCTCTCCTCTATCTTCCCCTCTGACTTTCCTCCCTCCTCTTCCCCTTATTTTTCATGTCCCCCATTCCATCTAAGTCATGCTATCCCTGAGGCAGCTTCCTACTTTGTCAATCGACTTAGCTGGTCTATTTTTATTTTGGAGAAAACACTTGTAGAGGGGTAAGTAAAGCCAATATGTGAGACTGTATCAATTTGACAGTGGCATATTGCAAATATTATGTAATTGTTGACATAGCGGTTACATCAACCTGATGTTCTTCCACTGGGATTTTTTTTTTTAAGATTTTATTTATTTATTTGAGAGAGAGAGCATGCACAAGCAAGGGGAGCAGCAGAGGGAGAAGGAGAAACAGACTCCCTGCGGAACAGGGAGCCCAACACAAGGCTCGATCCTGAGATCATGACCTGAGCCGAAGACAGATGCCCAAGTAACTGAGCCACCCAGGCCCCTCCTCCCCGGCACTGGGTTTCTGGACTCCTTATGACCCCTGAATCTGAAGCCTGTTTATCTGGAAGAGTTTCTCACTGCTTTTGAGATGGGCAATGATGCTTTTCCTTTCCTTATAAAATGCTTCAGTAGCTGTCTAATAAAACATTTCAAGACATAGCCACTGGATAGTACAAAAGTGATAACCACCTCAAATGGTAGTAATCAGAAATCAAAAGGTTCGTGGATTTTTTTTTAGAGTGAATACCGCCCCTTATAATTCCAATAAAGATTATATTCCTGAAAATTAAAAAGATTAATTTGTGCAAACTTGGGAAAAAAGAATGTATTCTTGAAATTTTACACTTTATTAATGAAACGGTATTAAAATATCTTCCTCCCTGAAGTCTTTTTGCACTCTGGCCCCTTCCTTCCTTTTGTACTGGGAGGGCGTTGCACCTCAGAGGCTCCTGGGTTAGCCCCGATGCTCCAAAAAACAGATGCCAAAATGGGTTTAATGTCTGTGCAGGGAAAATGGGGAGGGAGTCAGAAGAGCTGGGAGAGCTGTTCAGTCTGAAAATCAAGTGTAAATGGAGTGAAGGAGAGGGAGAGAAGTTGGGTGGAAGTTTCTAGACTGCGATGCAGTCGAAGGCCAGTTTGGGAGAGCAGGAGAGGAGTCCATGAGCTCACATTGGCCATCAGCAGGGTCCCGGGGGTCCCAGGAACACTGCCCAGCGTTACTCAGTCCCTGGCTGGGAGCAGCCCCCTCGATCGAGGTTGGAAGTGTGGTCTTCCTATCAACACAGCCACGGATTTCAGAGCACAGCAACTGGGGCCCCTGGTCAACGAAGCCCTCGGTAGTTGAAGGACTGCAAAGTTCATGCCCATGGCCATGCTGCCTGATCTGGCCATTTTTGTACCCACCTAATAAAAATCTGCCCTCTTCACACCTTCTCTTCTTAAAGATACTTTAAGAAAGGCAGGACCTTTCCGTCTTGCTCTTAGTTACTAACTTACAGTGACCACAGGGAACCCGCAGATCCACTGTGCTGCTTGCAACCCAACAAATGGACCTCCTCCAGAGCTTGGTTAGCAGGTTCTGGTAGGCGGAGAAAGCAAACAGCGCATGGAGTGGCTGTGTGTGACCAGGGCATTATTGAGTTCGGAAGGGGTGACTTCACCTGTGTCTCATTTATCATCCTGATGCCAATCTGGGCTGCACGTTCTCAAGGGAGCACATCGGGGTCCCCTCCCTCGCAGGGAAGTCAAGCACATTTTGCTTTTCAAAGCACAAGGTGCGCTGGAGAGAGTAACCCAGCATCTGAGACCGCTCTACCCCTTGGCAGTTTAGGTGAGCTTGGCTCAGTCCCGTTTCCCAGGCTGGGTAAGGCCCAAGGCCTCCTGAGAGGTGTTGAATGGCTGCCCTCACTTCCTCATGGTCCCCGTCTCCACTGCTACATCCACGTGTGCCAGGAGTTTCACCTCCTGCAGCTAGCACCGCTTTGGACCCTTGAGTTCTTAAAAAAGAAATCCAATCACACTCGTACTTCATAAGGCTGGTGGTTTTATGCGTAGGGATCACCACATGGACATCCTTCTACCATCTTGTTTCCCCCTCCCTCCTCGTTCCAGGTCTTTCCAAAAACCTATGTTTTCTGCAGCATCTGGGTCCCCCAGCTTACACTTAGGTCCCCCGCTGAGTGTAGCCTCCACTGCTGGGAGTGTGCCTCCTTACCCTAAAGCTGCTTTCCCCAGGTCCCTGCAATTCTGGGGAGGAAGATTCTCCATCTCCTTACTAGTTTTTGGTAAATCTTTCTTTTTTTTTTTCCTCACAACAATTTCAAACTCAAAAGAGAGTTGCAAGAAGAGTATGAAGAACTCCCACATACCCAGATTCCCCAAATGTTAACATCTTACAGAAGCACAGTACAACGACCAAAATGAAAAAGTTCACATGGATGCCCTTTGTGATCTAATCTGCAGGGTTTATTCAAATTTTGCCAATTGTTTTGCTAATGCCCTTTTTCTGGCCCAGGATCCAATTCAGGACAGGCTCATGTCTTGTAGTTAGTGGTCAGGTCTTCTCAGTCTTTTTTCTTTATTTTAATTTATTTTATTTTTATTATGTTCAGTTAGACAGCATACAGTACATCATTAGGTTTTTGATGTCGTGTTCAATGATTCATTAGCTGCGTATAACACCCAGTGCTCATCAGTCCTCAGTCTCTTTTAATCTGAATTCTAGGTCAGGGGTCAGCAAACTTTTTCTGTAAAGAAACAGATAGTAGATCTTTTAGGCTTTGCAAGCTGTACGGCCTCTCTTACTATTATCATTATTATTATTATTATTATTTGCTCCAAGTGAATAGCTGTCAAATCTAGGCCAGTGAAATACATGGTCCCCCAAATAACATTTCCCCATTCAGGGTGCCTGCCAACCATCCTCATTTATTCAGGGTATTCTAAGCAAACGGCTCTGCTGAGTGATGAATGGGAGACATGTCTCCAGGCTATGGCTGAGTGCTCCCCATCCTAGTTTTGGGCCAGGAAGAGTGAGTGTTTTCTGAGTCTGCCAGCCAAGGCAGTGGGGCTGGGTTGTCTGTCTCCGCCATCATTTAGGTCCGAGGCTTCTAAGGCTGTGTTCCGCGCTGCCCATAGAACGCCTGGGGAACAGATTTCCTCTGCCCCAAAGTGAGACCCTTGGAATCCCAGACAGGCCGAGTCAGCTGAGGATGGGGGGAGAGGCCTGCGAGGGCGAGGGGGAGGGATGAAGGGGCAGCCCTGCGCCTCCTTAGCAATCAAAGCCAGCATTGTTCTCAAAGAGTTAACCTGCATACCAGGCTTGCAATTAGCAGGGAATAATGGGGTGTGATGGGTGTAGAACAACGGCTGGAACTGATTTTCAGCCTTACAGTGTGAAACTGCCCTGCTGATTCCCTTCCTTATTTCCTGGTAACTTGCAGGCGGCAAGCTCAGTAGAGCAGAAATCCTTGGGGGAGGGGGAGGGAAGGGCAGGGGAGCAATCTGTCTTTGAATAATTTAAACAATGCAGCACAGCCAAGCTAAATGGAGCTTATCAAATGTTACACCTCTTAAAGCTGCAATCAGAGGCGGCAGGATATTAACTAGAAAGCCTGGCCTCTGCGCGGAGGGAAACCGAGGAACAGACCAGCCAGTAACTGGAAAGAAAGGGAGTTGGAGAGGGGGCAGGAGAGAGCGTTGGATCCGCTTTGAAGGCCAGATCAAAACATGAAGGAAGAAGCAGAGACCCAAGGACGAGAGAGAGGGCTAGCATTTACTGAGCACCTGCTATATGCAGGATGACAGGATATTTTCTTTAACTTTTGCCCCAGTTCTAAAAGACACGTGCTAGCATTCATACGTGTTTTTAAATAGAAAAGCAAATCATGTAAGCTTCATTCACTTCAAATGCTAGGAAACCCTGGCCTGAACAAAGGGATTTCCTACCCTCCCCACCCCATCCCCCTCCAACTCATCTAGCCAGGATGTCTCACAAACCAGTCTGATGCAGGGCTCAGACAACAGCACCAGGGCTCTGTTTCTCTCCATCTCTTGGCTCTGCTTTCTGCTGTGTTGGCTTTGGGCTCAGGCTCCTTGAAGAAGTAAAATGGCAGCAGCGGCACCCATCCCTGCATCCTCCAGGGTTCGTGCTCAGTGAGGAAGAAGAGCCATGGCCTCTAAAAGTTGAAGCAGGACTTCCATGTCCAGCCAAGATGGAGTGACAGACACCAGAATCAACTTCACCTTGAACAATTGAGAAACAGGACTCAATATATGAAACAATGGTTTGTAGACAACGACGAATAATAGGCAGGGCAGGGCAGGGATCCCTGAGAGAAGGGGAAGAGGAGAAAGTTTCTAGTCTGTAGCACTGGCAGGGGAGATCCAGGTGGAGATTGGCAGTCTCCTTGGGGAGGGTAGAGTGCACAGAACAGAGTAGTGGAGAGGAGAGAGCTGCCTGGAGACCTTCACAGGGTCCCCTCAAGTAGTCAGAAGAGCACTGACAGATGCATTCATGCAAGGAAACTACTGGAGGTCAGAAAAAGAACGCCTTCAAGGAATAGGCATAACCGTCCCCAGGGTTCACACAGATTAGTGATAGTTCGTGTTCCCACAAGCCAGAGTGGAACACCTGGTAATACTTGGGGCACTGAGTAGAGGACTCAGATGGTTACAGCCTCCATAGTGGTGGTAAGTCCGAGTGAGTGTTTTCTGAGTCTGCCAGCCAAGGCAGTGGGGCTGGGTTGAGATGATAGTCAACATTTTTTAGCAATAAACTGCTTTTATTTATTTTTTACTTACCCAAGACTTAGCGCTGCGCTGGTCCTGACTAGCAAATCTTACACACATGCCTTGAGAGGAACAAGTTGCTTCCCAGCAACTTAACTCAATCCCAGAACAAAACTCAAGAACATTGAAAGGAATACAAAAATATCCAGGACCCAAGAAGGTAAAATTAATTCACTATGTCTCTCAGCCAATTAAAAATTACCAAGCATGCAAACAAGCAGGAAAATAAGACCCATGATGAAGAGAACTATCAATCAATAGAAACAAACTCAGAAGTGAGACAGGTGATAGAATTAGTAGACAAGGACACTAAAATAGGTATTATAAGTATATTCTATACACTGAACGTGATAGAGAAAAACACGGGTGTGAGGTGGAACATATAAAAAGAGATTCAATGTAACTTTTAGAGATGAGAAAGAATGTCTGAGATAAAAGCTAGACAGGATGACATTAATAGCAGACTTGATATCCAGCAAAAAAGATTAGTGAACTTGAAGAAATAACAATGGTATTGAAAAGTATTCAATATGAAACACAGAGAAAAGAACTGGGAAAACTTGCAGAGCCCCAGTGAGCTGTGGGACAACTTCAAGTGGCTTTTAATACAGGCATACCTTGGAGATATTGCTGGTTCAGTTGCAGACCACTGCAATAAAGCAAATATCACAATAAAGTAAATCAAATGAGTTTTTTGGTTTCCCAGTGCATATAAAAGTTATGTTTCCACTATACTGTGGTCTATTAAGTGTACAATAACATTATGTCTAAAAAAGCAATGTACAGGGGCGCCTGGGTGGCTCTGTTGGTTAAGCATCTGACTTCAGCTCAGGTCATGATCTCAGGGTCATGAGATCAAGCCCTGCATCAGGCTCTGTGCTGAGTGTGGAGCCTGCTTGAGATTTTCTCTCTTTCTCCCTCTGCCCCTCCAGGCCACTCCTGCTTGTGCTCTCTCTCTAAAAAACAAGCAAATAAATAAAAAATAAATAAAAGCAGTTTATTGCTAAAAAATGTTGACCATCATCTCAGCTTTCAACAAATCATAATTTTTTTTTTTTGCTGACGGAGGGTCTTACCTCAGTGTTGATGACTGCTTACTGATCAGGGTGGTGGCTGCTGAAGGCTGGGGTGGCTGTAGCAATTTCTTAAAATAAGACTATGATGACATTTACTGCTTGATTGACTCTTGTTTTCCCATAAATGATTTCTCTGTAGCATGAGATGCTGTTTTATATTACATTTTACCTACGTTAGAACTTCTTTCAAAACTGAGGTCAGTCATCTCAAATCCTGCCACTGCTTCATCAACTAAGTTTATGTAATACTCTAAATGCTTTGTTGTCATTTCAACAGTCTTTATAGCGTCTTCACCAGGAGCAGGTTCTCTCTTAAGAAGTCACTTCTTTTGCTCATCCATATGAAGCACCTCTTCAGCAGTTCAAGTTGTATCATGAGATGCAGCAATTCAGTCATATCTTCAGGCTCCACCTCTACTTCTAGTTCTCTTGCTATTCCCACCCATCTGCAGTCACTTTCCCCACGGAAGTCTTGAACCCCTCAAAGTCATCCATGAGGGTTGGAATCAACATTTTCCAAACTCCTATTAATGCTGATATTTTTATCTCTTCCCATGAATCACAAATGTTCTGAAGGGCCTCTAGAATCGTGAATCCTTTCCAGAAGATTCTCAATTTACTTTGCCTAAATCTGTCAGAGGAATCACTATCTGTGGCAGCTATAGCCTTGCAAGATGTGTTTCTTAAATAAGATGCCTTGAGAGTCAAAATTCCTTCTTGATCCATGGGCTACAGAATGGATGCTCTGTTAGCAGACAGACAACATTCATCTGGTTGTCCATCTCCATCAGATCTCTTGGGTGACACAGGTACATTGTCAATAAGCAGGCTTATTTTGAAAGGAATCTTTTCTTCTGAGTAGTAGTCTCAACAGTGGGCTTAAAATATTCAGTAAACCATGTTGTATGCAGATGTGCTGTCATCCAGGCTTTGATAATCCATTTATAGAACACAGGTAAGTAAATATAGCATAATTCTTAAAGAGCCCTAGGGTTGGCAGAATGATGAGAGCATTGACTTCAACTTAAAGTCACCAGCTGCTTTAGCCCTGAACTAGAGAGTCAGCCTGTTCTTTAAGGTTAGAAGCCAGGCATTGACTTCTCCTCTCTAGCTCTGAAGTCCTAGATGGCATCTTCTTCCAATAGGAGGCTGTTTCATCAACATTGAAAATCTGTTGTTTAGTGTAGCCATCTTCATTAATTATCTGAGCTAGATCTTCTGGAAACCTTGCTGCAACTTCTACATCAGCACTTGCTGCTTCACCTTTACCTTTATGTTATGGAGATGGCTCTTTCCTTAAACCTCATGAACCAGCTTCTGCAACTTCAGAGTTTTCTCTTGCTGCTTCTTCACCTCTCCCGGCTTCATGGAATTGAAGAGAGTTAGGGTCTTGCTCTGGATCAGCCTTTGGCTTAAGGGAATGGGGTGGCTGGTTTGATCTTCTACCAGACCACTCAAACTTTCTCCACACCAGCAGTAAGGCTGTTTCACTTTCTTATCATTTGTGTGTTCACCAGAGTAACACTTTTAATTTCCTTCAGGAACATTTCCTTTGCATTCACAAGTTGACTAATTGTTTGGTGCAAGAGGCCTAGCTTTCAGCCTTGAAAAGGCTGAAACATGGCTTTTAACATGCCTTCTTCACTAAGCTTCATCATTTCTAGCTTTTGATTTAAAGTGAAAGACATGAGACTCTTCTTTTCACTTGAACTCTTAGAGGCCCTTGTAGGGTTACTAATTGGTCTAATTTCAATATTGTTGTGTCTCAGCAAATAGGGAGGCCTATGAGAGGGAAGGAAATGGAATAATGGCTAATTGGTAAAGTAGTCAGAGTACACACATCATTTACTGATTAAGTTTGCTACCTTACATGGGTGCGGTTCATGGTGCCCCCAAACAATGACAATAGTGACATCAAAGATCACTCACTGATCACAGATCACCATAACACATAGAATAATAATGAAAAGTTTGAAATACTGTGAGAATGACCAAAATGTGACACAGAGACACAAAATGAGCAAATACTGTTGGAAAAATTGTACCTAGACACTTGCTCGAGGCAGAGTTGATGCAAACTGTCCCTTTGTAAAAAACACAGTATCTGCAAAGTGCAATAAAGCGAAGCACCATAAAACGAGGTACACCTGTATACATTTAATTGGAGTTCCCAAAGGAAAGCAGGTGGACAGGGACTTGTGCATGGAAGATGATCCATTGTTGAATAATTGGACGATCCTGTTGCTTTGTGGCCTTGAACCTTTTCTACTCTATGAAGTTGGGTCTCAGAATGACAATGATAATAATGATGATGGTGATGATTTATTCATTGATCACGTTTGATGTGAGAATATGTATAATGTTTAGTTTTACCCTTGCAACCACCCTGTGAAATCTGTCACTATCCTCACATTACAGATGAGGAAACAGGCATATGAAGCTTGTTTGTGCCATGAAAGCGTAGCTGGAACCAATATCTTGGGGAACACAGTTTGATTGTATAAACTCACATAGTATTGTGAGAAGCCAAGACCCTGGCCCCTGGACATGATTTGAGCTAAAGAATAGGAATCAAGGAATATCCCTGGTTTTATTCCTCAAGTAACTTGTGTATATGGCAAATCTTTTCCAATCTCTGTCTGACTTGTCTCCTTCCTAAAATCTGAGAACGTTGGAACAGTTGTTCTCCCAGTGTGAACATTTGAGCCATTGATATTGGTTCTCATCACTTGTGTGTTTCTTTCCCCTCAGGGCTCACATCACTTGGTAAGAAGTGTGTCTCAGGTGGTATGGAAATCCAGAGACCAGCTCACTTTCCCTAGCTAAGGCTATATGAGAATAGTCATTATGTTGGAAAAATTAGATTTTTTCAAGTATCCATAAATGCCTACAATGAGGTCTTGGGTAACAACTCTGTTAGATACCGGTCATGATGGGGAAGGGACACACAGTCAGGTCAGGTGACAGATGACTGAGGAATTTTTGGCAGAAGATCCAAAGGAGACATGACCCTGGACTTGGGTATTTGAAAGGCTGCTCTGAAGAAGGATGGCTGGACTTTGCAGGGGACACCTTTTAGTTCTGTGAGATTGGGAGTCCATTTTTCTGCATTTCTTGAACTGTGACCTTGGGGAAAATGGACAGCCAACTCCCTCAGCACCCAATCGTTTTGGGGACACCATAGCACAGAAAGGTGCTTTGCTGAGAAATGAATTGGACTCTTTTCTTGAAATGGACTTCCTTTGAATTGAACTCATCCAAAAGAGCTTGGCAGTAAGATGGAGAGAAGCTCAGGGCCTTCGTTATGTTTGGCTTTATTTTTTTCTGCATTTCTGCCCTGAGATCCTGGGAGACATCCTGAATGGTTAATCTAAAGTCTCCTTAGCTTAAAAACTAACTTCAGCTGGTTTTTATATGTGTAACCTAGAGTCCTAACTTTCTCAGGAACCCAGCTAGGATTACAGGTGGAAGTCTGGGGAAATACATCGCACCATATTCCAGAGAAGAAGTGTTGAAAACAGCATTGCAAATCCGGAGAGGACTGCTTTGGGAGGGGGTGAGTCCCTCATTGTGGGATGCATCGGGTATTTGGGGAAGGTAGGATGGACACAAAAGCTCATTCAGTACAAATGGGATAGATGGCGTCTTATCTTCCCTCACTCCTTAGTCTAATAATACAAATATACACCTATGTTCTTTGCAAGAGAAATGTATTTCAGTCCACACACACAAGTTAGTTTTCAAATGTGTCTTTTGGTGGACTCTTTTGGAAGCCAGCAAAATACATCTCTAGGACTTGAGTCATCATTAATAATTTTTGATCATGATAAAGAACATTTCTTCATGCTCTCTTGGTTTTCTTTGGCCCGAGAATTACTGAGTTTTTACATGTAGAAAAGTAAAGGAACAGTATTTTTTAAAAGCTTTGATCTACCCTGGAAACAAACTCATTCAGGCTACTCTATTACAGTCACCTTCAGTTATGTGGTGTTTGTGTGTACATGAGATATTTGTAGCACTAATAATCTGATAAATGACACTCCTTGAAAATATCACTTTAAAATATGTCAATAATGTTTGATGACCCCAAAACTGGCATAGAACTCCCTGGCACCCTAAATGAAGGGTACTACTGTATATAACTTTGTCTTGATGATAAAGAGGCATCATAATACTTCACAGTAATACAGTAATGTCCTCCAAGACCATTGAGATGTATACAGCTATTTGCCCTTAACCTAAATTACCATATTGGTCTGGTTTTCATGCTTTAAGTTTTAGTAAACTCACTTTAAGACAGTCAACCCAGATTTCACTAATATTTTTTTTTTAAAGATTTTATTTATTTATTTGACAGAGAGAGACACAGAGAGAGAGGGAACACAAGCAGGGGGAGTGGGAGAGGGAGAGGGAGAAGCAGGCTCCCGGCAGAGCAGAGAGCCCGATGCGGGGCTCGATCCCAGGACCCTGGGATCATGACCTGAGCCGAAGGCAGACGCTTAACGACTGAGCCACCCAGGCGCCCCCAGATTTCACTAATATTAATGTGCGTGGCTCTCATAGGAATCCCTTCTGTTTGCTGTGGACCAGACACCAAGACAAACACAGATGTGTGTGCATGCACACTTGTACGTACACTCACTCTCTCCAGCATGACCACCCTTAGGCTGTAGAGTTGGTTTGATACTTGTGATCCTAACTGGACAGGTGTCACACGGGCCACATGCAGAGGAGGACCACAGCATATACAAAACATAGTTTCTGTGTGTTGCCTGTCCCAAAGTCCTTCCTCTGGGCTCCTCGTCTTTGCTTCCCCAACATCTGCTCAAGCTTCCCCTGGTTTTGGCTCCTGGATTTTCAGCCCAGCCCAGACTCGGCTTCTGATTCTTAAGTTGCTCTTCTGGGCTCTGTTGCTCTTTGGATCTAAATGGTCTTGGCCATTGCCAAGTATTGTTTCATTCATTCTCTGAGTCACTTCTCAGGCATTTGATCTCCCTCCCAACTAGCTCTCAGACTCCCCATTAATTGCACATACACAGTCCCAGACATCCAAGGTTCTCCCTTTGTCATTAAAATAATTTTGACTGGATACGTTGACTTCACTCAAACTGACTTATTTTGTTTGGGCTACTATAACAGGAATATCATAGAGTGAGGGCCTTAAACAACAAACACTTATTTCTCACAGTTTTGGAGGCTGGGAAGTCTGAGATCAGGGTACCATCATGGTCAGGTTCTGGTGAGGGCTCTATTCCTTATTTCTCACATAGATGAGAGAGACCATGAGCTTCTTATCCCTTTCTCTTCTTATAAGGGAACTAACCCCACCCTCTTTACCTCATTGAACCCTAATTAGCTCCCAAAGATCACTTCTCCAAATAACTATCACATTGGAGTTTAGAGTTTCAACATATGAATGGGGGGGGCGGACAGAAACATTCAGTCCATAACACACCCCTATACAGCTCTTTGTATGACAAAGTTATAAATGAATTGACTTGTTATACACCACAGACAACATGATATAAATCTATTATCAGCATAAACTCAATAGTTGTAATTACTTTCCTTTTTTTTTTTAAAGATTTTATTTATTTATTTGACAGAGAGAGAGCAAGAGCACAAGCAGAGGGAGCAGCAGAAGGAGAGGGAGAAGCAGGCTCCCCGCTGAGCAGGGCTCCCGACGTGGGGCTCCATCCCAGGACCCTGGGATCATGACCAGAGCCCAAGGCAGCCGCTTAACCAACCAGGCGCCCCAACAGTTGGAATTACTTTCATAAGATAATTGCTATTAACTCACAGCATCTCTAACTTGAAGTTGAGAAAATAACATTTTCCCTTCCAAACTCACTGTCTTTGATGGAGCATTTTAAAGTGAATTACAGCTATCAAAACATATTGCCTCCAAGTATTTCACCATGTATCTCTAAAAAAAAAGACCATTTTCTTACACAGTCAAAATAACATTATAATACAAAAAAATTAATGGGTTGCTTATTTTCCTCTAAATACCCATTTTTGTATTCAAATTTCTCTCGATGTCTTAACTAGACTCTAATCTGTGATCATGCATTGCACCTGGTTGTTTTACCCCTTAATGCTCTTTTTTAGAAAAAATATTTTATTTATTTATTTCTCAGAGAGAGAGAAAGAGAGAGAGAGAACATGAGCAGGGGGCACGGCAGGCAGAGGGAGAGGGAGAAACAGCCTCCCCACTGAGCAGGGAGCCCTATGCGGGACTCGATCCCAGGACTCAGGGATCATGACCTGAGCCGAAGACAGAGGTTTAACTGACTGAGTCACCCAGACGTCCCCCCCTTAAGGCTCTTTTATCTAGTGGTGCCCATGTGCTGGTGAGACTGGAGCTAATAGCTGTGCGCAGTTTCCCACCTTCTGGATTTGTCTCCTTGTTTCTCCCATGACGTCTTTTAGCTTATTGCTCTGTCCCCTGCTTATCCTCTAAGCAGAAAGTCCTGTGGCCCGAGGGTTCCACATGCCTTCCCTTTCTCCCCATTGACCTTGCTGTTCTGACCTAGGCTCAACACCTCCTCAAAGGGCAAAGAACCCTAGTGAGAAGCAGTCCCAGGGAGCAGAAGGGTATCTATGTGTCCCTCGACTTGCCTAATCACCTACCTCACGGATCCCTTCTGGTTTCAGAAGATTTCCTCAGAGAAAGAAGGAACGTGCTCATGGTTGAACTTGATCCCCTATACTTTGGCTTCTGTTATCAGGCTCTACCCTGTCCTCCCTGTTCCCTGGCCAGCCCCACTTCCAAAGCATCCTGCAGTTTAGTTTGGTTCCATTTGACAAAATGAATGGGGCTCCCACTTTGTGCCAGGCACAGGGCTAGGTGACAGGTTTACAAAGCTGGATAAGACATTATCCCAGGCCTTTACCTCAAAGGCTAGTGGGGAAGATATGGCTATAATCAGATCAAATCAGTACAGTACAGTAAATGTTTGTTATTTTTAGTTGCGGTAAAATATACATAACATGAAACTTATTATCTTACCCATTCTTTAAGTGCACGGTTCAGTAGTGTTAAGAACATTCACACTGCTGTGTTTTTGTATGGGGTGCATCGGGGCGTGGAGGAGAGCGCTCAATCCGGTGTGGGGTAAGAAAGCTTCCTGGAAGAGAAGTTTCCTGAGATGCATCCTGCAAGGTAGATAGGCATTATCTACATAAAGGAGGGAAGGACGGGCTCTCCAGGGACAGTAGTCCATTCTAGAATACCATCGACTGGTGGCTTATATATATAAACTACAAATTTATTTCTCACAGTTCTGGAGGTTGGGAAGTCCAAGATCAAGGTCTAGCAGATTCAGTGTCTAGTGAGGACCTGCTTCCTGGTTTTTAGACAGCTGTCTTCTTGCTGTGTCCTCACATGGTGGAAAGGGGGAGGGAGCTCTCTGGAGTCTCTTCTATAAGGGCACTAATTGCATTCCTGAGGGCTTCACCGTTATGACCTAATCATCTCCCAAAGGCCCTGCTGCCTCATACCATCACATTGGGGGTTAGGATCTCAACATACACATTTTGGGGGGGACACAAATATTCAGTCCATAACACAGGCTGAGGAAACAGCTCAGGTAAAGGCATTGGGGCAGAAAACAGCATGACGGTCTTGGGGAACCATAGGCAGGTAATGATTACGAGCATGGAGAATGCAGTGGGAGAGTGAAAGATAAAGGCTGGAGAAGGAGGCAGGGCCGTGTCACAGAGGGGCAGAGGTGTTCCACTAAAGAGCTTGGACTTTATTTTGAGCAATGGGGACTCACTGAAAGATGCCGGAAGGAGGTGGGTGACGGGGTCACATCTGTATGTCCAAGAGCTCATGCTAGTGGAGTGGGTGGCACAGGGGCTGAGCACCCAGGCAGTGGGTAACGCAGAGCTGGCGAGAAATGCTGGGAGCCCTGAGTGAGGAGGGGCAGTGTGGGAGGACAGGGCAGAGATGGGGGGGGGAAGTCTGGAGGGCCCCTGATTGTAGGGGCTGGGGCCGAGGGAGGAAGGAAAGGACGATTCCCTCATTTCCGGCCTGGATCTCTAGGTGGTTGTTAGTGCCCGTTAACAGAGGGAGGGAAAGCAGTTTGATGAAGAGCTATGGGGGTTGGGAGGTGGGGAATCATGACTTTGTTCTTGGAAATGTTGAATTAAGGGTGTCTGGAATGCCTGTATTTTGTTCCCCTCATCAGGAGCTGGTCAAACCCAGGTACTTGAGCATGCATGCCTGAAGCTCTGGGAGAGACCTGGGTGGTGATGTGTCATCAGCAGGTAGATGGCAGCTGGCAGTCTGTGTGTGCGTGTGCGTGTGTGTGTGTGTGTGGTTTTTTTTTTTTTTTGCATAGAGAAGGGGCCCCGACCCAAAGATGACGCGCTGAGAGGAATTCCGGACCCAGAGGAGAGACGTCTGGGGGCAGCTGACTAAGCAGTGCTGCTCTATTCTAGAAAGGTGTTTTCATGAAACCAGCCTAGGAATGCCAGGTGCAAGTCATAGGAAGTTTTTATTGTATCCTGTACAGAAGAGAAACGCTCAGTTGTCAAAAAACTATAAATGGATCCCTGGCTCTGGGTGGCTGGTGGTGTGAAGACAGAGCTCCCTCCCCTGTGAGCCCAGGGTCAAGCTGCTTATGAATGCAGCAGATATGCCTGGAGGCTCACGAAGTGTGAGAGGGAGCCCCAAGCTCCAGGGTCCTCCCTCCCTTTTCTTTTTGTAAAAACCAGAACCGGGGACTTTGGGGTGCCATGTCTCCCTGCAAGTATTGCCATTGTATACGAAGTACCCAGAGTAAAAACCCAATGTGACAAATGGGCCGGCCTGACCAGGGGTGGGTGGGAGGGGTGAGGTGGAAGGAACGACACAGGGGCTAGCTGAGCACCTCGGCCTGCACAGGACAGGTTGGTGCTCGAAGGCCCAGCAGAGTGGCCCGAGGTAGCGTGTCCCATGGCTGAGGCTGTACTGCAGTTTCCTGCCTTGCTCACCTGTGGCCAGCTCATCCCTCCCATTGCCCCCCAGTCAGGGACTAGGGGGGCCTCGGAAGCAGAGAGGGAGCCAGTCCCCTGTCCTCGCCCCGCCGAGAGGCCTCTCCTGGGTCTGAGACCTTGTCAGCCGGGTGAGGAAATAGGCTTGGCCGCTGGTGGGAGGGTGGGGAGCGGCTGGAGAGCGGGAGGGAGTAAGTGCCGGCAGGCTCCGTGCTGGTGCTGGGATCTGAGGGGCAAGTGTGGTGGGCCAGGGGTGGCAGAATGCTCAGAGAAAGGAGACGAGAGACAAGGAGCACGCTGGACAGAAGCCATGAGAGGAGAGTTTTTAGAACAAAAGAGAGATTCATAGCATTAAACACGAGAGGTCCAGTAAGACCAAGTCTGAAAGAGATGTCTTAAATTTGGCACCAGGAAGGCCAAGGCAGTCTTAGTTAAGTAGAAGGAGTAGAAGAATACAGTGGGTTAATCTTTTTTTTTTTTTTTTTTAAGATTTTATTTATTTATTTGAGAGAGAGAATGAGAAAGAGAGAGCACGAGAGGGGGGAGGGTCAGAGGGAGAAACAGACTCCCTGCTGAGCAGGGAGCCCGATGCGGGACTCGATCCCAGGACCCTGGGATCATGACCTGAGCCGAAGGCAGTCGCTTAACCAACTGAGCCACCCAGGCGCCCCCAGTGGGTTAATCTTCCAAAAATGGGTCCAGGGTATTTTGACTCCAGGAGAGAAGCAGATGAGATCAAAATGAGGTGCTTAAAATACTCTGGGTCAGAACAGTGGGGCCAAACAGGTGTAGTCAATGTCATCTCTGTTCTAACCCAACCACATGTTTATCCTGGACTGCAACCCAGGCTCTTCATCCAGGCTTTGATGGTCCCAGGAATTCCAGATAGATTTCTCTCTATTTCCCCGTAAGCCTCCATTCTAGCCGATTAGCCTTCTCTTCCAGCTGATTAGCCCTGAACAGGGAGGGGCTTTCCCCACTCTGCACTTCTGCTTATGTCTCATCCTGTGACCCCTGCCCCTGACCTTCTGTCCCTCCAGGTCCTGCCTACCCTTTAAAGCCCAAGTTCTGTCTAGCTTCCTTTGGGAACCCTCCCTGTCCCCTCTAGCAAGACCCATCTCATCCCCCCGACAGGGATCCGGGGTACACAGTCTGCTCCTCTCAATAATAAAAGATCAAATCTATTTTTTTTGGTCATTCTTTTCTTCCACACATTTGAGATGTCTCCCCAACCCAACTAACTTCTTTAGGACTAGATAATGGATTGTTTACTTTTTTTTTTTTTTTTTAACACTCCCCTAACTACTTAACTCAGAATCTGGTGCTTGGTGGGTCTTCATTCGCTATGGAGGAAAATCTCAAAGCGAAACAATAAGGTTAGGATGGTTTCCAGGGTCTGCTCCAGAATCTGTCTTCATAACACACCACCTCTGGATTCTTCTCCCAAACACCAACAGCAGGAGATACAGGGCATGAGACTTTGCACACATATATGGGTCTTGGTCCAACAGGCTTTATGGCAAAGCTCAGAAAAGGGCATGTGCTTCAAGAAGGAGCCTGGCTGTCTTCTGAGGCTTTGCACAGAGAGAAGCAGACACAAAGCTAGGCGCTTTGTACATCCAGTCTCATTTAACACAGTCATAATTGCTCCCACTTTGATGCCCTAAGGTGGTAGTGAATTCTCAGAGGTTGGTGGGTGCTTAGCTGCAGACCACAGAATCAGTATCGGCTAGGAAAGAATTTAAGAATGTGGGTGAGCTTCCAGGCTCTACGTTGATCTCTGGGAACAACTCCCAGAGCCATGCGGAACAGGCCGGGTCAGGGAGCCGCTGCTCGGTGGCCTCTGTCACTCCTCACGCCCCATGGCAGCTGTCCCACCCGGCCTGCCTCCCTGCGAACAACTCAGAGTCACCCGCAGGGGCATCGCTTGGTGCCACCTGAGTCATGGGCCTGTGCCCTTGCAGGAAGGGAAGCTGGGAAATAGCTCTGTTGGTTTTTGTTTTGCGAAAGTGGCTTTACAATGTGGGGAACCGCAAAAAATGCAGAGAGAAGATTCCCAAGGGCTTGGGAAGCCGCAAGTAATAGTGTTGCCCGGGTATCAGCTCATCAGACCATTTCCAAAATGGACAGTTGGGGAGACTGAGGCACAGAGAGGCCAACTGCCCTGAATCACACAACTGGCAATGCGATGGCGGGGATTCAGGACTGTCCCACGCTGCGTTTCACTCTTTCCCTGGGGCTCGGAGGAGTAGACCCTCCGGAAGCGATGGCCCGTCTGACGGCAATGGGGAAGCGGAAGCTCCTGTGGAGGACGAAGACGGTTCACAGCTCAAGATTTCAAAGGGGCCAAGGGGACCGCGGGTGACCACGTCCAACAAGCAGTTGGAGACTGAGAATTGGGGCCATTTTTCTCTGTCTTCCCAGCCTTGGAGAGGCTTCTGGACAAAATGGTTCTATAACTCCAGCCTTGAAGCCAAGGCAAATGGCTTCTCTACACCTTCCCAATACACGCACACACACACACGTTCACATACACCCAGGACACGTATGGACATACGTGCACACACACGCACACGTGTTGGCACAGACATACACCCTGACACGTAGCCACGCACAGTGCCACACACACATACATGAGTGCAGGTAGCGTGGACAGCCTCTGGCTGCAGAAGTGCTTTCAAGTGCCTCTCTTTCTTGTCCTTGCCTGCAGCTTACAGCTCTTGGAAAATGTCAGGCGTGGGAGGCCTTCTAGTCTTGGGTTAGGTTAAAACTCCCTCCACATATTTGGAGGGTGTCCAGGCCCCGCGAGCGCGTTCACAGAGCAGATAACAGTGACCTTGTCGGTGAGGGAGGACAGCCCAGCTGAGGCCAAGGAGCCGAGCTGGCTGAGCTGAGGTCACTTCCCCTCCCCTGCTGCACCTGGGTTGGATCTGATGTCAAAGACCTCAGTCCCAGCTCTGGGCAGGCACACAATGCTTGATTCTCCAGGAGAGGGTGAGAGCCAAGCGCTGGCCCCGCAGGTTTTGGGGTGGAGAAGAGTGTTTCCTAGGGGCCCGCGGGCTGATGGCCAAACATCCATCTCATTGCCTTCCCAAAGACACAAAGCATGCCTCTCCAGAACGGTGACAGATTTTCCATCCTAGCTGGGGCTGCGTTCTGCTCCTCAACAGCCCTGAGGCTTCTCAACAGGGAGAGCTCAACTCTGCACCATGACTGGCATGTGTATGTGGAGGGGGCCCTGAAATAGAAATAAACTAACTCTTAGAGTCCCAGAGCACAAAGGCATGGAGGTGATCTCATGTAAACAAAACCCCCTTGACTGCCACCCCCTTCAAGGGGCCATCCTGTCCCATTCAGTGACCACAGGTGACAAGGCGCTTACTCCCTCGGGAGCAGCCTATGTTATAGGTGAAGCCCACCAGGGTCCTGCCTCTCTGTCACTCCGACACACTGGTCCTGATCGTGCCTCTTGAGCCACTCAGGTTAGGACTGACCCTTCTCCCCCATGACAGCCTTTCAAATATTTGAAAACAGCTGGTGTTCATACATTTGGCAAATACTGGATAGGGGACCTGCTAGGTGCTGGGCCTGGAGCTGGGGGCTGGGAGCAGACACGTGACTGGCCGTGAGCAGCAGGTGGTCTAGGGGAGGGGCCAGACAGGAAAGGGGAGCAGGCCCCACAGGGTGAGGAACCTGCCGAGCTGGGGGGTGGTGCGGGGGCGGGGGGCTGCACCTCCCAGAGGAGGGCGCAGCAAGCCGGGTGCTGGAGGTCATGCAGGGAGTACTCAGATGGGGGTGCCGGGGCCATCAGCATCCCAGACAAGGTATGCAAAGGCTGGGGGGTGCAATATAGCACCCCCAAACTGCAGGCAACTTAGAGCGTGGGGGTCACAGACAGCTGCAGGATGTGGGGGCATCATTTGGACCTTCTTCTGAGGCCATGGCAAGGGGAGTGGGTGGGAGCTTACTGCAGAGCTCTAAGCGGGGAAAGGCAGGGTCAGGTGTGGATCTTAATGAGGCCACCCTGGCTGGGGGATACAGACGGCGTTTCCAGGGCTGTCCGCTCACGTGGGCAGAGTGTCCAGGAGGGACTGCTGGAGGCGTCCAGGCCAGAGGTGCTCCGTGTCTGTGCTAAGACAGCAAGCCATGGGGTGGAAGGCAGCGGGCGGAGCTGAGCGACGGTCACATATGCGTCCCAGGGGAGCTGGCAAACTACTCTGGACATGCATCTCCAGAGTGTGCACACACTTCTCATCGGACATAACTCTGAAGGTCCTCACCGGCCAGCTCACCCTCTTGGGTGGGGCTCCCCTTTACAATTTAGCTCAACTTCAAGTGTGCTGCCCAGGGTGGAACGCAGTATTTTACACAAAGTCTGAACACTGTAGGATATCTTGGCTCTTTCCCTCCTCCCTTCTTGTCTCTAGCCTTTCTGCTACCCGGGCTGACATCCATGACCTGGTAGCCACAGCCCACAGTTGGTCCATAAGCAACTCAAGCCATCTTCTCAAGCCCACGACACTTCTCCAACCGGCTGTTTTGAAGCTACGTGCCCGCATTTGGGATTTCTAGAGCCTAACTAATAGGAACTCACAGGTATACTTTTTCTTGACATTTATTCCTAAGAAATTCCATTTTCTTAGATTCAGGGCTCCTGTCTCCACCCCTTTGCCCTTAAGAGATGGGAGCACTTGGGTCAGAAACCACGAGGCTTGGCCTCCGGATTGATATGGGACTTTCTACCATAGTTCCATCTGCTGTATACAAGAACAAATAATGTCCTTTTTCATTCCACAGGCTTAAAAAAAGACTTTTATGGTTTGTGAAAGTTTCCTCCAGAAGTTACTGCCTAGAATGTTTTTCTTTCCATCTTGGGGGGGACAACGTGTTGCTATTTGTATGGAGCAAAGACGCAGTGGGGTGGTGGGCCAGCCCCACACACCTTTGTGGAAGCCCATGGCCGGACTCAGGGTTGCCTCTGGGAGGCCCACCAGGCAAACTGGGGGGAGAGACACAGTATCCCAACCTGCTCTCCTGAAATCCCTCCACTGGGGCCTGGCACAGTTGCCAACTGGGCTGGGCCCCCCCCCCCCCCGCAAAGACCATATAAAAGCGCAGTGGAAGTGTGTGTGCACGTGAGCAGGCGCGCACACGCGCGTGCGTGCGTGTGTGTGCGTGCGTGTGTGTGTGTGTGTGCAGTGGGAGTCAGGTTATTAGGGGTGGAGGGAGGGGAGGGAACTGTTTGATTAATGGGTGTCCTGTGAAACTGCACATTTGCCCAAGGCTGCATTCCTGGGCTTTCAAACCCGGGGCAGTTTGATAAGCTGAGACCAAAGTCCTCTTGCCTTCCAGCAAGGAGAGCAAACAGGGCCACTCGCTAATCCCAGCCCTGGCCTCTGGGGCTGTCTCTCGGCAACCGGCCCACCAAGTGGCCTTTCACAGGCCAATCAATGGGGCAGCCCCCATGTTACCGGGACTTGTGGGAGGCCTGACAGCCAGCTTGCCCGAGCCGGGTGGGAGGGAGGCCGTGGCTCACCTGACCTCCAGCACGCAGTCTGGAGGCTCATGCTTGGCCAACGAGGCCCTCCATAATTACAGCACCTGCTGAGCTGGCCTTCTCTCCCTCTCCTTCCTGCCACCCCTTTCCCCTGCAATCATTCCCACCAGGGCAGCTTATCGGCAGGGCTTTCTCCATTCCTCCAGGGCCTGTCCAGAATGTTCTTCCCAACCCCCATCGCCGTCAAGCCCGTTCCTCTTCCTCCAGGAAGTTTTCCGTGATCAGTCCAGCCTACATGGGACTCTCCTTCCTCTGGATTCCTAGTGCCCTCAGAGCCATTGCTCATGGCTTAGTACCAGGCCCATCTCCAATCAGTTTGGGTATGCTGGCTTGACATTACCAACTAGACTGTCAGCACCCTGAGGGTAAGGCTTACATTTAGGGACTTTCCCCGCCACCTGGCCAGTGGAGGACACCCTGGTAGTTTTGGGAGGATCATACTGGTAGGGAGGCTTGTGGGAATAAGGGACGGAGCAGGGGGAGAGGTGAATAGCTCTGAAGCTGAAGGACTTAACCCCAGGAAGATGTGGAGGGAAGGCTCTTTGAGATGAAAAGCAGCCATGGGGTTAGGGCTGGGAGGATGTTTATTTCTGGGGAGTCACAGTAGATGCCTTGGGGTGTCTGCTCAGCCTGTCACCACCCTCCTCCCCTCTCTCTGAGAACTGGGGTGGGCAGGTACGGTGGAGCTCCTTCCACGTGGATTCCTGTACCTGACTGGGGAGGCTTAGAGTTGTGATGGAACCCAGAGGCCCTCCAGATTCTCTTCTCTAGGGACTTGGGTTTAAAACTGAGAGAGACGGGCCTCCATCTCAGGGTGTTTGCCTGTGAGGAGATGTAAACTAGCTAGGCGTTGGCTCTAAGCAGGGAGGAGTCTTGGAAGCCAGGCTTTGAGAGAGGAGGCAGCCATGCAGAGACAGGAGGGACTGGGAGTGCGGCGGCCCAGGCTCACAGTGGCTCTTGCTGTCTGCATCCTCTAAGTCAAAGCTCACCGTACTCCTGAGAGCACATAATGTTACTATACTCTCATACTGACGGGAAAATCAGGCTTGGAGACATTGAGTAACTCACCCAAAGACACTCAGCCAGTGAGTGGTGAACTTGAACCCTGTCCTGCCAGGTTACTGAGTCCAAGTGTAATCTTCCTGCTGCCCTTGCTCTCAACAGCTTTGTAGATCCAGGCATCCCACACTTCAGTTCCATGAGATACCAGAAGAACTATGACCAAAATTGTAATAAGGTTTTGCTTTATCATCTATCTATCCATCCATCATCTATCATCTATCTATCTATCTATCTATCTACTTATCTCCCTATCTATTCATTCATCTATTCATCCATCCATCCATCCATCCATCCTCTATCTAGCCATCTATCATTCTATCTAACCATTATCTATCTTCTTATCTCTCTATGCATCCATCATCTATCTACTTATCCATCCACCCATCCATCTTCCTATCTCTCCATCCATTATCTATCTATCCATCAGTCTATCTTTCTACCTATCCATCCATTATCTATCTTCCTATTTCTCCATCCATCCATCCATCCATCCATCCATCTATCCATTCATCCATCCATCCATCATCTATCTTTCCATTCATTATCTATCTATCTATCTATCTATCTATCTATCTATCTATCTATTTATCCATCTCATTATCTATCACCATTATTAAGCCCTGCTCTATGTAAGACACTGTGACAGGCACTGCAATGTGTTTCAGTTCTGCCAATTTGGCACAATGAAGGACAGTAGATGATCAGGCATCCAACAGTGCGTGTCTCATAAGATTCCGTGTAGGGGTCATTACAAATGCAGATTCCCTGGCCTGTCCCAGAGATTCTAATTCAGAATGGGGGAGGGGCTCAGGGAATCTGCTTTTCCAAGTTCCCCAGGGGCATCTGATATATGTGACCCTCAGATCACACCCTGAAAAACAGCTGTCTGGACAGTGTTGTTCAGAGGAGGAGAGGATCAGTGAGACCTGAGATGGTCAGGGAAGACCATATGGGGTCAAGGCCAGGCACTCTGACATCCCCTGAGAGGACCTAGGGAACCCTGGGAGGATGTGCTGTGGCAAGGGGAGAATGATCTGGGGGTTGGCAACCTGGACAAAGGCCCAGCATCTTCCCATGATAGTGAGAGGCAAGCCCCTTGAGAGGGCGAAGGGTGTTTTATAGGAAGCAAGATGGCAGGAAAAGGCCATAATTGGCTTTTGCCCATTAACAACAATGCCACAATAGCAACAAGAACAGTTTCACCGGCTGCTTCAGTGGAAGTGGGTAACCTCTTGCATTCATTCTTAGGGGCTACATGGACCTTCCATGGTGGAGAGAGAGGTGTTATTTAATACCTGATCTAGGACTACAGAAACCAAGAAAACCCAAGTGCAATTAGGACTGGGGTGAGATGAGAGTGGTTGGGAACCCTGGAGGTCTTGGGTTGAAGGAGGATAGAGAAATGGTCATTGTCATCGTCATTAACATTATCTGCTGTGTGCTTTCCGGGCAATGCCTCACTCATCCCATGCAACCACATTTTAGAAGGGAAGCCAAGACAGAGAGCCATCCACTCACCTGCCCAGATAGTAGGAAGTGGAGTGCAAGGCTGCTCTTAGGCTATGTCTGGTCTTGGCTTCTCCTACAGATGGGGCAGTCTCGAAACACCCCAGAAAGTACACATTTGTCTTCTTTTCAGCTTTCTTCCCAGCACATTGTCCTGGTCAACTTACCCTTAAGACCACCAGGAGCCAGGTCCTGCGCCCTCTCTCTTGGACAGGGCCTCAGTCTCTGCCACTCTATTTCCAGCTTTTTCTGCAGAGCAGGCCCCAACCGGACAGTGTCTCTGTACCAACCCCCACCCCACCCCACCAAGCAAGCTTTCACTCTCAGCACAGCACCTTCTCATCCTGCAGCCGCCAGCCTCCCTCTGTCTGCAGCAAAAACCTAGTGCCCTGCCTCTGCCTCCCCAGCCTGCCCTTGGGAGGCCCACTTTCTCCCACTCCTTCCTTATTAGTGTGTGTGAGAGAAGAAAAAGAATTTCTTTTGCCATTTATCCTCGGAGCAGCCTCCAAAAGGAGTTGAAGGACACGCTGCGAAGTGTGAAAAAAACAAGGCCCGAGCTTGCCAAGAGGGCCCAAGTGGTTATTTTAATCATGCGGAACAGCCCCCTTTTCATGGAAAATTTTCTACTCTAACACCTGTGGCCATTAAAGGAATGCTCACTCTTTTCTACCCTAGGGTCCCAGGGGTCACCCTCTAGTTGGGGCCGACTGCCAGCTCAAATAATTATTCCCGCTGCCCTTCCTCTCCACCTTCCTCATCCCTTCCAAGCCCAGCCCTGCCTTCCCTCAGGCCTGCAGTAGATGCAGGGGAGCAATTCTGCCTGGCCTCCCTCCTCCTCTGTAGTTTCTGGAAAGAATAAACTGGCAAGACCAGGATCCCCTCCCCCAGCACTAACTGCTCTCAGGGCTTGTTGGATCAGCTCTATCTCTGTCCTCCCCCCTTTCCTCATTTTTCCTTATGCAGACTCACTGCCCACTGACCCTTGGAGGTTGTTCAATACCTACCATTCCCCAAAGTGCTCTGTGCCTCTCTTAACTCAAAGAAAATGGGGGGGTTCCCTAGAGAAATGACACCACCCAACCCTCTTTTGATCCATTGTCTTTGTAAGTGCCTAGTTTTCTTTTTCAGATTACATATGCTGACTTTGGTTTGCAAAAGATTATCTACGCACTTAGAGATACTGTATCTCCCCACTTCCCTAGACCTCTTTAGGAATAACAGATCCCGAGAGGTGATGAGATTTACCGAAAGTTACGCCCCACTCAGTGAAGGTGGGGGAAGAACTGGAAACGGGCTGTGTTTGGAAGCCAAATTTGCCAAAGGAGTTGCTTCGACTTTCTCCATTTTGTCACTTGCTTCGCAGTCCCCCTCAATCTTGCCCCCCCCAGTCGTGCCATGGAAACGGCCCTTAAGGTCATCAATGACCTCAGTGTCACTGAATCTGATGGACACTTTCTCTCTTCATCTTGACCTCTCGGCAGCATTTGACATTGTTGACACAATCCCCTCCTTCAGTTTGAAGCATTCTCTTCCTTTGCTTCTGTGCTTCCACAGGATCCTTGCTTCCTCTGACTACTTTGGTCCCATCTCCGTCTCCACTGCAGGAAATCCTCCCTCTAGTGCATATTAAGTTGGTGTTCCTCAAGGCTCAGGTTCAGGTTCTCTCCCCACTCTACACTCTCTCCCTTTGCAATCCCATCCAGACCTACTGTTTCTACCCCCACCCACACATCCCCAGCCCTCACTTTTTCTTTGTGCTCCATCTGCCTCCTTGGATGCCTCAAAGACACCTCAAACTTAACTTGTGATCTTCCCTGGGATTCCCTTGTTGTATAACTCTGCCGGACACTGTTGAGCTAAGTGGTGTCCTGTTCTCCCCAAATCTAGTCCTCTTTGTGCTCCTGAACTCACTGAAAAGAACCAATAAAACAGTACTGCAGGCCAGAAATCGTGGACTCATGCTTGATACCTCTTTCTCTCTCTCCCTCACCATATGCAGTCTATCATCTGGTCTACCACCCTTGTGCAACCTACCATCATTTCCTCCGTAGCCTCCTGATGGTCTATCGACACTCCAATATTAGAACATGAGATACAGGGCATTTAAAGTAGAAATGGGGACAAAAGACAAATGTAGACTGACTGTTGAAATGCTGACATTCCAGCACATGGTCTAGGATTTGGACTATATCTCTACAAGAACACAATTCTATGGAATAACATCAAGTTAAGAAAGTCAACATGTGGTAGCAAGTACACCCTGATTGCAGCCATGTAACACAGACTGCTTGGAATTGAAGGAGGCATCCACGTGTGTAAGTAGTTGACCTTGTATGCCCAGGGCTTGTATGCCCAGGGCTTTGATTTCCTGTAAGGCTGTCAACACATGCATTGGCAATTGAAAAAATTGAAAGCAATACCCAAATCAATGAAAAAAGTAGGGACTTTCAAAATAATTTAAAGTCCCCTTCATATTATTCAAATGTGAAACTGATTACCAGAGAGTGAGACTCATAGTACCCAACCTAATGCCTAGCACATAATAGTTCTGTATAAATGTTTTTGAATAAATGAATGTGTGCCATCTAAAATATATGAGACTTCAAAAATAAATAAAATAAAACATATGAGACTTCATTCTTTACTCATCAGACAAGTGCTAGAAAATATCAAGCATAATTCAATGACAGTTGGAGGAAGAAGTGAAGGTGACCCGATCTCTAACTTTCTCCGTGATCCAGACTTCACACCTCTCTGCCAATGTAATGCTTTCTAGAACAATACCTTCATTGATGACCCAGGAAGGAGGAGCCTAGCTATAGATGAGGGGTTTGTGGGAAGGGAGTTTTCTGACAGTCACTTCCCTGATAACTGGGGCCTCAGTCTGAGGATTCAAAGCATTTTTCAGGGTGAGCTTTTTTTTTTTTAAAGATTTTATTTATTTATTTGAGAGAGAGAGAATGAGAGAGAGAGAACACCTGAGAGGGGATAGGGTCAGAGGACGAAGCAGACTCCCTGCCGAGCAGGAAGCCCGATGCGGGACTCGATCCAGGGACTCCAGGATCATGACCTGAGCCGAAGGCAGTCGCTTAACCAACTGAGCCACCCAGGCGCCCTCAGGGTGAGCTTTTAAAGAGCTTCAGGTCCCACACCAAACAGAAAATTTAAGTTTGGGCCCCCCTCTTGTCTCCATTTTGCGGAAGAGTAAATAAAGCAAGACCTGAAAGGTGGTTTACAAGGACACCTAGAGAGTTGGTGGCAAAGCCAGGCAGAACCCAAGTCTCCAGATTCTTTCTCTAAGGATCCTTCTACCATAATGAGTTGCCTCATGGGACAACTTGGGGACCCAGGAAGGAGCCCTTTCTGTAACTGAAGTTAGTCAATTCACCAAAACAGTATTGAAACAGAAGAAGAAAGTTGGAGAGCTCACACTTCCTCATTTTACTTCAAACCCACAGTAATCAAACCAGTGTGGTACTGGCGTAAGGATAAATATATAGACCAGTGGAAGAGAATTGAACTAAAATAATCCAGAAGTAAACTCATACATCTATGGCCAACCGATTTTCCAACAAGCGTGCCAAGACCTTTCAATGGGGGAAAGAATAGTGTCTTCTTTGAGGCTGAACCCCTTCCTCACAACATTTACAATAATTGACTTAAAATGGATCAACAACCTGTATATAAGAGCTAAAACTATAAAACTGTTAGAAGAAAAGATAGGGATAACTAATCATGAACTTGGATTTGGCAATGCTCTCTTAGATATGACGTCAGAAGCAAGAGGAGCAAAAGAAAAAATAGGTAAGTTGGACTCACCAAAATTAAAAAACTTATGCATTAAGAAAGTGAAAAGACAACTTACAGAATGGTGGAAATATTTGCAAATCATATATCTGATAAACATCTAGCATCCAGAATATATCGAGAACTCTTACACCTCAACAACAAAAAGACAAAAACCTCAATTTAAAAATGGGCAGAAGTCTTGAATAAGCATTTCTCCAAAGAAGTTATACAAATGGCCAACAAGCACATGAAAATATGCTTCATATCATTAGTATTTAGGGAAATACAAATCAAAACCACAACAAGAAACCACTTCACACCCACTAGGATGGCTATAATGAAAAAAAAACAAACTCTGAAAATAACAAGTTTCAGAGACGATGTGGGGAAATTGGATCCATTGTACATTGCTGGCAGGAATGTTAAATGGTTCGCCTGCTGTGAAAGTAGAATGGTGGTTCCTCAAAAAATTAAATATAGAATTACCACGTGATCCAGACATTCCACTTCTAGGTATATGCCCCAAATAATAGAAAACATGTAGGCAAACAAATACTTTGACATGACTGTTCATAGCAACACTATTCACAATGGCTAGAAGGCAGGAAAAACCCAAATGTCCATGAACAGACTGTTGGGTAAATAAAGTGTGGTATATCCCTACAATATGCTTCAGTCATAAAAAGGAATCAAAGTACTGATACATGCTATGATGATGATGGATGGTGGATGAACCTTAAAAACATTATGCCAGGTGAAAGAAATCAGGCACAAACGATCCCATATTGTATGACTTCATTCATAAGAAATCTCCAGAATAGATAACTCTATAGAGACAGAAAGCAGGTGTGTGGTTCTCAGGGGCAAGGGGCGGGGGGGATGGGGAGTGACTGCTTAAGGGGTATGAAGTTTTCTTTTAGGATGAAGAAAATGTTTCAGAATTTGATAGTGGTGATTGTTGTGGCTGCACAACATTGTGAATGTACTAAGTATTACTGAACATACACCCTAAAATTGTTAATTCAGTGTTCTGTGAATTTCACCTCAATGGGAAAAAAAGAATTAATTCACTCAGAGAATCATTAAGAAAGAAAAATATTTAAACCTACTGTATGCTTCTTATGAACTTTTCACATTTTAGCCAGTATTGGGGGAAAAAAACCCACGTGCATTTTCTGGGGCATGCAGAGTTGTGAAACACATGTGCTGAATAAACTGAAATTATGAACTGATTGAACCCAAGAGGCCAATCGAGCTACCAGGCTGAGACTTTCCCTTCTAACCAGATGCGTCCCTGCCTCCAAGCAGCATTGTCCCTATCCATCGTGCTACTTCCACTTTCCCTCTTTTATAACGGGCTCAACATTTGGATGGAATCCTGGGATGGGAGGCAGGCTGGGATGAGAAGGGAGGGATGTCCTAGGAAATTGAGCTTCCACAAGCAGCAAGTTGGCTGTGATTGGAGCGATAGTTCTTGTCAACGGACTGAGGACCAGTTAGAAGTCCAGAAATGAGAGGCTGAAGCATTTGCTAGAAGAAGTCCTTAGAACAAAGCCCAATCTGGCCTCCCCAGGTCCCTTAACAGAGCTCAGGAATCACTAGTAGAAATGTCTGTGATGATGGTGGCTCAAAGTGACCATGCTGGTAGATTACCAAGGGAAGAATTGGGGCCTGACATGAGCTGAGTGAGTCAGGACAAGATAATGAATGGAAGAATGGGAGGTTGGACCTGAAAGATCCATTACAGATACCTGGAAGAACCTCTGAAAAGTCATGTCTAGGTATCTAATCAGCTCTAGGTAAACAGGGTTGATGCTCCCTCATCCTTAACCACCATCCAATTAACCACTGTGTTTATTGGATTGTTCTTCTGCACTGACTCTCATGAGTGACCCCTTGGATTGTCCCTTCTATGGCCTCTAAGGGGCCTTATGGCTCAACTGCCTTCTGCTATAAATCTTTGTGTGCATAACTAAATCCTTACTGACTCTAAAGCCCCTTTTGGCCAGGATGAGTCTGACTAATCTTTGTTTTCCCCTGCAAAGCCTAATATGGTGCTTTATTCTAAGAGGGTACTCATGAGAGGTTGATTGTGTGGATGACCATAGGGGACAGGTTTTATCTGCCAGCAAGCTTTCACTGAGGGAAACACAATATGAACCTCATATGGCTTTAATGGGGTATCAAACACCGAAGCCTTAGGGATGGCATATGACCTAGGCTGATCCAATTCTAATTGTTTACTCTAGTCCCCGTTGTGATTGGTCCAGATGTGGGCATGGGACCTGAGCAGAACTAGTCAGAATCCTTCCATGAGATTTGACACACGGACTCCAAAAACATGTTTCTTCCTTTTGGATCATGAGCTGTGAGTACATGAGGACACCCAGAGGTTCCCATAGCATATTTATTATCATGTTGAGAGCCTTTTGTAAGAATCATGACTAGTGTATGAGGCAAGCAGAAGCTGGATATGGAGAGAGAGACAAACAGAGCTTGACGGCATTTGACATTTTGGTCTTGCCTGAAGTCATTATGGCTCAGACTCACACATTATAGGATGAATCGTTTCCCTCTTTTCCCAGTTACGTTGGTTGAATTGGGTTTTTTTCCTCATTAGTCATTAGTCATGACTAATGCCATGGATGGATCATTAGTGAGAGTATCCTATTCTGAACCTCACTTAGCAGTAGAGAGAATCTCAGGCAGATTCTAGTGAGAACAGTAGCAATTTGGTGTGATATAGTCCTGTGGTCTCCATACTCTCAGAGGTTAACTCAAAGCTTGGGCACTTGGGGGGAAGCCAAAAAGTGCTTACGAGCTTGGAGCCGTAGATCAGCAAAGTGCTTGGAGAACAGTGATGAAATTAGCCTCAGCCACTGACACGGGGAGCTGAGGCAGAGATGGGGAGAATGAGAACACTGAATGGACTGGGAAGATAAAGACTCAGGCCAGTGTGGGCAGCAGAAACAAGAAAATCATGCCAAAATGAGTAAAGACTGGCAATGAGTAGAAACTAGACCAGACACCAGGACAGCATCTATCTCTCCCACCCTTCATCTACCTATTTTATATGCCAGGCACTATGTCACCTGTCAAGGTTATCCTAGTTACCACAACGACATAGCCTCAGCCCTCATAGAGTTTGTGCCTAGTAGGGAAGACAAATGTTAAAGATGTAATTACACAGTCCACAGTGGTATGGAGCAGGGAGCAGGGGTACCTCACCTAGTCAGGGCGTTGGGGGAAGGCTTCACTGAAGAAGTCTACCTTCAATCTACTTAAATTCATGCGGATATAAAATGCTTAGATGTGGGAACCATACTTTAATCTATTTCTTGTAAGAAAAAAAAGGGGGTTCTATAACTGCAATGTAGCACTATTATTAGATATTGTGCCTGGGATAGAGAAGACACTGAGGAAGTTTAAGCTGTTCTTACTACCCAGAATTTCTGGATCAATCAGAGAAGCAATGCCAATTCCCATCCATTTCTATGTCAATAATTTTGCCTCACATTCTGCTTGGGAATGATTGAAGTGTTGGGAATGCAGATGACAGAAAAGAGGGTGTCCTTTGTCTGGTTGGGAGAATCCCTTCAGTTCTACAGATGTTCAGTGAAATGCATGGAGCGGCCACTCACCCTGGCTGCTGATAAACTATTTCAAAGATTAAATATCTTTGTCTTGGTATTTGAAAACAGACCTTCGATTCTATGTAAACAGTTCTCTAACCACTTTTTGGATAAACCATACGTGGTCAGGAGCTACATATTTTCAGTTTCATGAAAGAAATTCAATAGGCATTTTATTAGGTGCGAACTATATGCCAAGGCCTAGTTAGGCACTAAGGATGGATGGAAGACACGGCGTTGCCTTGAGAAGGATTATGGGGAAGAAGAGAGACAATGTGATCATTATAACACGGGGTGGTTTCAAGGGAGAGTAGATACTTTCAAGAGTTGTAGAAACAGAGAAAGGAGTAATGAATTCTTCCTGGGGAAGGGATAAGGAATAGCAACAAGGCACTACGACATTTAAAGATGTGGACATCACCAAGGGGGTGAAGGCATCCCAAGCCAAGGAGTACCATGGGCAAAAGTCTGGAGGCTTGAGTGGTGTCCTGTGGCTTCCACTTGGGCTTTATGGGGAGGATGTGGAAAAAAAGTTGGAGAAGCAGGTGGGCAGTGAATGCTTTGGGGTCTGGACTCTGACAATAAGGAGGTCCTGAAAGGATTCTTTAAAAAAGATTTTATTTATTTATTTGAGAGAGAGAGAGAGAGCATGAGCAGGGGGATGGGCAGAGGGAGAAGCAGACTCCCGCCTCAGCAGAGAGCCTGATACGGGGATCAATCCTTGGACCCCAGGATCATGACCTGAGCTGAAGGCAGACGCTTTACCAACTGAGCCACCCAGGCGCCCATCCTGAAATGTTTTAATTAAGACCTGAGGTGATCAGAGTGGCATTCTGGAAAGATCTCTCAGGCAGTACTGTGAAGGATGGACTGGGGAAGGGGTAGGCTGGGGCTGAAGACCATCTGGGGGTGATAGAAATAGCCCAGATGAGAGACAGTGGTGGCCTGTCCCAGGGTGGTAGCTATGTGGATGCTGAGGGAGGCTTTAGATGTAAAATTGAGAAAGAGTGTGGCAAAAGTTTGGATGTGAGCCTAGAAGGAGTTGAAGATTATTCACAGGCCTTTGGCTTAGTGACTTGAAGAACATGGTCAGGATGTTGTAGAGGGTGTAGGAATGTGGCAGAGGGTAGGAAGAAGCCAGGCTGACTTTCCTGGTTTAACCTCGATGCACCTGGATGTATACATGGAGGATGAGGGGTACTGGGTCAGTCACCGGAGTGTGGGCGATTCAGGCAGGCAGTGGTCTCAGCCAGGGAGCCCTCTGTCCAAAAATAGCACCAAGAGTCATACTTTGAGGGAAGCAAACCATCCAGGGACAAGGAGGAGTGGCCAGACCCTCGAACATACGCAGTGGGGGAGCATATGAGCTTTCCAAACCTGCGAGTACTTTCTCAGTGGGCTCGTATGAGCCTAGCTGCAGACACAGGCAAGGACACTGATCCTGGGAGTACTTTCAGGGACTGAGGAGGCTCGGACCGTCCCATTGTCTTACCCACTTTCTTTCTCTGAATAAGAAACAAACAAACTACAGATCATTTCTTTTTTTTTTTTTTTTTTAAGATTTTATTTATTTATTTGACAGAGAGAGAGGGAACACAAGCAGGGGGCGTGGGACAGGGAGAAGCAGACTCCCCGCTGAGCAGGCAGCCTGATGCAGGGCTCCATCCCAGTGCCCTGAGATCATGACCTGAGCCGAAGGCAGACGCTTAACGACTGAGCCACCCAGGCACCCCACTACAGATCATTTCAAATGTGCCAGACAAAGCAATAGATTTATATATTCTAAAGGGATTCTATTTCCTGAGATCTAAAAAAGATTACAAACTCTTCAATTACACCATGTTCTCTAATTGTGCTGTTTTCCTTCAAAACTGAAGGAAAACACCAGCCAGGCTAATTCAGCATGCTTCAGCTCAAAGCTGAAGATTGGCTAGCCACTTTGGCAGCTTCTTGCCTCAACTGAATGAAGTGTCTGAGCCCTAACCCTTTTTATCACTAGTATCGGCACTTTCATTTTTGTTTTCCATTTTGTCAGGTAACAAAATGAAGGAAAATATGCTAATATAATACAGATAATTGCGGTAACGTGCACGGCTGAATGGACAAAGATGGCGAACCGGGCCAAATGCAATCTGTTTGCAGCCACGCAGCACCACCATGCGAAACTCAAAGTTCTTTCAAGAAATGCCATACGAAGGTCCAAGATAGGCACGTGAAAAGGAGTTCCTAAGGATCTGTGTATGAAAGCATGGGGTATATGAGAGCCAAATATATAAAATTGAGGACCAATAAATTTACAGATTTATTTTTGTAAAAATTTTCTTCTTTTTCATTACTTAAAAAAAAAAAAATGAGTAGAATATCCAAGGCTCTCCTTTGTGCAATTCATACTAAATGTCTTTACCCTATTGTAATCTGTCAGTGGAGGGGGAAAGAGAAACAGAGGAAGGAATAGAAAGCAATACACAGAGAGATGGAAGGTGGAAAGGAGACCAGGCACTTTCTACACCAGCTATGTTCTCTGCAAGAAAGGTCAAGGTCATGGGCTGGGCTTACCCTGGCCCAGCTCTGCTCCCAACTCATGTGAGGTCTAAGGCTAGTCACCTCTCTGGGTTCTTTCTCTGCCAAAGGAAGGGGTTCCATGAGATCTTGGGCATAATCCTAGGACTTGGCATGTACGAAATAGTATTTTAGGTGCTAAATAAAGCGTTTTCTAAGACCATGAGGATAAGAAGTTGGCAAACTGAACCATCAGACCCTCACAAATGCCTTCCTCTGCCTCAATCCCAGAATGTACGTCCCAAGACAGAAGCTGGAGAAGCTGACTAGTCCAAGAAAATGACCAAGTTCTCCCCCAGTCACCAGGATGAAGCCCCACAGGGCACAAGCCCCTTGTGCACTCAGAACTTCCAGGGACCCTTTAGTGACACAGCCAAAGATCACCACACATCTGAGGAAAATCTCCAGCCTCAAAAACAGAGACCAAGACAAACAGATACAAGGAAGCTGAAACTAACAAACAACATGAGGAGTAGAAGAAAACTTTTTAAAAAAATTATAATTAATATATTTTAGATGATAAGATGTTACCTTAATGAAATAAAACTAGAAGCTATGAAAAAGCAGCAATCAGAAAACAAGAAAAGATCTCTTAGAAATTAAAATACAGAAGGAAAAAAAGGATTTTATAGGAGAGTATGAAGATAAAGTTGAAAAACAATCTCCCCAAAAGTAGAACAAAATGACAAAGAAATAGAGGGAAATAGGAGATAAAAGATGAGACATTTAGACTATTAATTTAGTATATCCAATATCTAATTAACAGAAGTCCTAGAAAGAAGGAATAGAGAAGGTGGGCAAGAGGAGAAATTAGTCAAGAAATAATAGGTGAACTTCCCCCAGAACTAAAGGAGGTGAGTTTCCAGATTAAGAGCCTATTCATTGGGGTGCTTGGGTGGCTCAGTCGGTTAAGCATCTGCCTTCGGCTCAGGTCATGATCCCAGGGTCCTGGGATTGAGCCCTGCGTTGGGCCTGTTTCTCCTCTCCCTCTGCTGCCCCCCCCCTGCTTGTGCTCTCTTGCTCTCTATCAAATAAATAAATAAAATCTTTTTTTTTAAAGAGCCTATTGATTGATTTTCCAAGACAGTGAATGGAAAGACACATTAAGAGATATCACCATGAAACATTCCAACAACAGATATAGGGAGAATTTCCTAAGAGCTTCCAGTGACAAAACAAGACAAGGTCCATACAAAGTCTCAGGAAGAGGAATGTGTTTCTTGAGAAGTCTGACAAGGGCGCAATCCTTTTAAAGTACTATGAAGAAATGATTCCCAGTCTAGACTTCAGTACCTTACCAAATAAAAAAAATGTGCCCTTTCTGAGGAAGGTACTGAAGGAGATGCTCCAGCAAGACAAAGGAGTACCTTAACAAAGTAGAGGAAACAGGGTCTAGGAAACAGGGTTACAGCAGTATTTTTATTTTCAGAATAACCACTGTTAATTGTTTTACTCCAATATAATTATACTGTATAACTACTGAAGGATGAGAGAGATAAGGTAAAAGGGAGAGCAGTGCAAAAGTGGTAAGTTCTCATCTACCATGTGAAAAAGGCGTGAGATGAGGTCTACAACTGATCAATAAAAAACAGCAGCATGAGCGCATTATTCAGAAACAGGCAAATACCAGAAGCAGCCCTAGGAGTGGACAGTGGTTTGGTTGCCTCTGGGGAGCAGGGCAGGGCACAGGGACGGGATGGGGAGCAGACCGCAGGAAACCAGTTTTGTTGTCGTTAAACATCCTTCTATTACTGACTGGCTTAAAATATAAAAACTCTGTCCGCGTGTTACTTTGAGAAAAAAAAAAGTTCTGAAACTCGATTGAAGCAAATACATCTGTGAGCAAAGAACGGCCAAGCAACACAGTCCCACCGCCGGGAGAGAAGTGGGGGCCGCCTTCCATGTCCCCTCGCCTTCGGGTGTTTCTCGGGCCCCAGGCCCAAGGCTGGTGAACGGCAGGTCCTGCCGCGAGGTTGCGGGCGTCTGCGAACCTGAGGCGGCCGGGGGGAAACTCGGACCGCCGCCCTTGAACCTCCGCAGAGCGGGGGCGGTCTCCACTACGAGCCACGCCCAGTGGCTCCCAGGTCCCGGAGCCCCCTGCGCGTGCCGCCGGGAGCCCGCGCTGCGTTCGGGGCTCCAGCCCGGCTGCCCCGCCCCGCCGCGCCCCGCCCCACCCCCCGCGCCCCGCCCCGCCCCGCTCCGGGGGCCGCCCTCCCCGCCGCTGCCTGTGGCCGCTGGAATCCCTGTCGCCCCGGGACTCAGCTGACAGCGGACAGACAATGGTATTTCCCATCAGCCTGCGTATCAGGAGCCGGCCTTATCCAGCGGTGTTTTTCTATTAGTCTAACACCCCATTGTCCACCCCTTATCACTGAAATGTTGATGTCATGCCTGGCTTGGAAGTGGTTTCTACATCGCGGCGCTCCGAGGGCTTCGCTTTAATTGGGGGAGGGGGAGGGGTGGAGGAGCCCAGTTATCAGAATTCTCACGAGAATTCACCCCTTTCCTCCTTCCAATGGGGCCGCCGAGGGCGCCACGGTGGGGTGGGTTCCCAGCCACAATTCCTGGCCTTTCTCTCTGTCCCTGCCTCTCGACCTCCGCTGGCCTCCCTTAAGGCTGAAATGCTGAGGAGGGTGGCCAGGATGCTATGGGCCGCTTTTGTCCCTCCGTGCTTTGGGCTGTGACCCCCTGAGGGGCTCTGGGTGGAGAGGGGCCGTGGCACTTGCTTCTCTGAATCCCCTGCAGCCCCTAAAGGCCCCACCGAGCCTGTTCTTAGTAGGATCTCCAGAAATCTGTGCAGGATTAAACCAAAGGGCGGCCAGCTGGGAAGGTCCAGTCTGAGAGCAGATAGAAAACTCAAGACCCGTGTTCATCTCCACTACATCTCCCCTCATCCGCAACATCTGCTGCCCCAAATTGTGCCAACTCCTGAGGAAAGTCTTAAAAATATGGTCTGTGCTGTCCCTACTGTGCTCAGTCCTTCTCTGAGTCTCTGTTCAGAGTGGAGCCCTGAGCGCAGGAGACTCTGTGTGTGTGTGTGTGTGTGTGTGTGTGTGTGTGTGTGTGTGTGTGTTGTGGGCTTGGTTGTTGTCAATCTGGTTAAGAGAGAAAGTGGTGAGCTCCGGGATGGGGTGGGCCCTGCTGCAGTTTGCTTGGGCAGATTATTTAACTTTTCCAAGACTCAGTCTCCTCATCCATTAAGCAGGTACAATAAGGTTGCTGCTCAAGGGATTGTCCTGAGGCTTGAATTGCAATAATTAAGGTGCTTAGCTGGGTGCCTGTTATTAGTACAGCTATTTGTAGGCTTTGCACAAAGCCTGGTGTGGGAAACTGGTGAGCAGGGCAGAGGAGAGGAGCCGGTGGGGGTGAAGGGTCGCTCTCCTGGGCCCCTCCTCGGAGAGCTGGGGCAGAGAGGAGGAGGTGGGCTCCTGCGGGCAAGGCCAGCCTGTGTGGGCTGCTGGGGGCAAGATGAGCCCACAGGGCCTCAAGTTCTTGCCTGAACTTTAAATAGGAACTAAATGCATACAGTAAGCATTTGGAGACTACTGTCCTCTGTGGAGTCAAACTTTATATATAAAGGATCTGTGTTGGAGTATTCCTGAGAAAACGGAATTTGGAATATGGTTGTCAAGCTCCAGGTAAAGGTAGTTTTTACCTGGGCTCCTGAACCTAACTGGACACACCCACAAACCCTGCAAGCAGGTGCTGCTCTCTGCAAGAGCATGGGGGCTCAAGGCCTGCCTGATGACACCCAGGACATAGCAGAGCTCTTGGGCCACTCAGAGGCCAGTCCCCTCACCAAGGCTCATGGAGGAGCTGCTTACCACAACTATTGAAATCCTTCCCATCCCTCCATCACCCTCCCCCCAGACCGATACCCTAAATGTCAGGAGTCCACGTGGGAATACCTTCCCACTTGGTTGGTTCTCACCAGACCCGTGAGGGACACCAGGGAGGAACTCCATATGGATGTTCTGCTAGGAAAGCTGGGCCCACAGAGAGCCCGAAGTCAAACCTAGGTCTTTTGAGTCCACATCCAGGCCTTTTCCCACAACACTGAGTGACAGCAAACAAAGCACTATCTCTCGAGCTCATATTCTTGGGATGAAAAGAGGCATAGAGAAGAGGGTCAGGGACTGTCTGCTTTGTCGCTGTGTTTACCGTGTGAGCTTCACCCACGAGGGGCTTGCTGGCTTCTCATGGGTACCACCATCCTTGGGGACCTTGGCCCAGAGACCAGGACGAAGGAGACCAGAAGGCCAGGGTAGGGGTGCTCTTCCCTGACTGCAATTCCAGGTCACATGGTTTCTGCATTCTCTTTCCTGACAGGCCTCTCCTTTGGTAGGTCCAAAGGTTGAAGGCTGAGGAGGAGAGGGGGCAGGAGTAATGGGCTGTGTGGATGGGAAATGGTGTTTGCAAGGGCTGCTTTAAGCCAAGTGAATCCTTTCCCCCCAGGGGATTCGAAGGGTTCCTCTGTGTCTCAAATCTGTCCTCCAAGGACTGGGTAAAATTCCACCGAATTCCATTTGTCCCATTTTAAGGGGTAAATATTTCTGTGGGGGCCAGCACACAAAGTCATGAACACCTTAGTGGGAATGAATAACTTACATGCTGCCTTCTAAGAGTGCAGATGGCGACTATAAGTACTGAGGGGAGAAAGGGCAGAAGGGGGAGGGGGGTATAGAAACAGAAGACAAGCTACCCATTTGGCAGTTCTTCCATACCTGTCACCTTTTTTTTTTTTTTAATGGGTGGTTTCATATGTGGTACATGTATTCCTTTCGTTCCTTTGATTCAAGTCAGCATTTCCTGGATGTCCCTGTGCTCAACCCAGCACTGAGGCTCCCTGAGCTTTGAGGGTCTCAGTGTGTGGTTTTCAGGAGGTGAGAGGGTCTAACTGGGTTTCTTTGAACATTCTTACATACATTGAAGTGCCCCCTCCCTTCCCAGATAAACGACATAGTTTAGAGAGTTATCGGGGGCTTTACCAATACCATGTTAGCATACAATGTCCGATTCATTCCCTCTCTCCTTTCTCCCTTCTGCCTGTCCTTCACCTTTCACCTTTGGCCTTATGGCCTGCTGGTTTGCATGGGAAATCATGACTACCCCAACAACTAGGTGGCCTAGAGGAGGAAATGACGTATTCTGCCTTGATGGCGCACCCCCCTCCCTAATTTTTACCTTTGGCGGAGATTTTAACAACACTTATTGGGCTTTGTCACCATCATTTGCTCTTGTCCCCACCTCTAGATTGCAAGTCTTCTCCGGGCAGGGACAGGTCACTCTCCGCCGAGTCCCCAGGTCTCAGCACGGGGCTGGCGCACAGAAGGTGTTCCGCAAATACGGGCTAAATCGGGCTGAATGAATGCCTGAGCTGATGAAGACCGGAGTGCTATGCCTTGACCAACGATTCTGGGGGAGAACGGACTGTGTCCAGAGTTTCCAAAGCAGGTTTCGTAGGGGAGATGGAGTCCGGCGTGAACTCAAGCAGGGAGGGTTCGCCCAGCAAGGTGGCAGCTTGGTTTCTTTCCACATCACAGTCTCCCCCATCAGGAGCCAGAAGATCACTCCAGAAGCCACTCTCAGGGCAGGAGAGGAAAAGACCCTTTACCTGAGCACCGCGGTGTACCAGCCGCTCACCCTGTCACCTCTCAGCTCTCTTAGCCAACACAAGTGTGGGAAGCTAGGTTTCTAATCACCCACCCTCCACAGCCCCATGTCTCACTTGGGGTGCTTAGGAACTTGCTGGAGAGTGTGGGGTTTGCCCCGGGCCTGAGTGACAGCTCAGCTCTCAGACCCCAAGGCCCCAGGCCAGGCCAGTTCGACCTCTATGGCCGGTTGTCTTAGGGTCCCCAGAGGCCTTTCTTCTCTCCCTGCTGGCACTTCCTCCGTGCTTCCGCACCATCACCATCTTCCTCGTCAGTCCCTCCGGCGCTCCTCCCTGGCTCCGGGGGTCTGCTGCCTGAGGCCGGCCTCCCCTTTATCTTGTCTCCCCATTTCCACTGCTATCAGCCATTATCTGGCGCTCTCCCACCCTGGCCGGGCTGGGCAGGAAGCCGGCCTGCGACTCTCCTCTCTTTGCTCTCCATCCTCTTCCTTCTCCAGAGACAAAAGCAAAAACAGCCGTTAACAGATCTGCCGTTTCCCTTGGCTCCTTGACTCCCATTTCCCACTCTCATTTTTTCACTTTTCCAGCTCGGAGCCTCTGGTTGCGCTTCGGAGCTGCTGCACCCCGAGACCTCCAGGCCCAGGGCCGGTCACTTCCTCAGGGACAGTCTGCCAGGAGGTCGGCACCACTAGACCCAAGGCTGTCCCCTCTGCAAAGCCCCCTGCTCCGTCTTATCCTTGGTGAGATCAGCCCTGCCCGAACTGGTCGTCTGGCTGTCTGCGCCAAGGATGGGGCGGGACAGTGCTCTGGCCTTCCTCATTAGCAGGCTGGCTGGGTCTCTGATTATAGCCATGTGGGGGGGGGAGGGGTTGGTCAAAGAGCATCATGCATCCATTTGTTATGTTGCCATTCACTCAGACATTGACTATGCACTTCCTAAGCGGCTGCTGGAGACCCAGAGAGGAGCAAAATACGACCTCTGCCCTCCAATAGTGTAGAATTTGTGGGGAGTAGGGAGGTCACTGGACTGAGATTAAGGTGCTCTATCTAATGCATAGTAGCAATTGCTAAGTGCAACAAGAGGGGTGAACACAAGAGCGCTCTGAGAGTTCAGAGGAGGGGGTGGGGGATGCTAACGAGGAGAGCTGATGCTTATCAGCCCTTTCTCCACCCAGCCCCCCTTACCAGCCACTGTGCTAAGCACTTCATAGTCCTCTCATGGCAAACCCCTTCGGCAGGTGTGATTATCATCCTCAGTTTGCAGACAAGAGCCTGAGGCTTAGGGAAGTTAAGTAAGGAGTCCAACACCTGGATTCACAGCTAGAGCCTCATTTGCCTTGAAGGCCCAGTTCAAATGCCACTTTCCTACCAGCTTTATCCCCACCTCTCAAGCCCCTTGGTGTGTACAGCATGCTGGGTGGGAGACTGAGCTCTGGAGAAATCTCTGGCTCAAGTTGTTTAAGTGTATTGAGTCTCTGTTTTCCTCGTCTGTAACAGTACCTTCTCCTAGGTTTGTTGTGAGTTTTAAAGGAACCATGCAATGCTTAGCACAGTGACTGGCACAGTATATACTAGATAAATATTAGCCATGAGTATTTTAGTAATTATTATTAACACTACATAAAAGTTATCAAGGGGAGACGCTTTGCAGGAGAGTGATTTAGGAAGCGGATTATCGGGGTTGATACAAATTTTGCAACTATTTTTCAAAGACCATGCAACACTTGCCTTGGGCATCATCATCTCAGGCAAGAGGACCTGCACTTGATAAAATCCAGAATTTGTCTTCCCATTTTTCTCTCAAGTTTATTGTAAGTCTCTCCAGTGATCAAAAGAAATCTGTTAATTTCAAAGTCGTGTGATTCCTTAAGAAACCTGAGTCGATTCACTTGAGATGATTGAGCTTCCTTTTTTCCTTTTTCTCCCCTTATTCTAAGAAAGTATATATAACCTGAAACTTACCATTTTCATTCTTTTTAAGTGTTCAGGTCAGTGGCATTAGGTACGTTCACATTCCTGTGCAACCATCAGCGCTGTTTGTTTCTAGAACCTTCTTCAGCAGCACAGACTGAAACTCCGTCCCCATTGAACACGAACTCCCCATTGTCCCTCTTTCACAGAGCCCGCAGCAACCCCCATGCTGCTTTCTGCCTCTATGAACTTGATGTCTCTGGGTACCTCATATAAGTGGAATCATATAGCATTTGGCCTTTTGTGACTGGCTATGTCACTTAGCATCAACTTCCGCAAGGTACCTTTGTGTTGTAGCCTCTGTCACAATTTCCGTCCTTTTTAAGGCTGAATAATATTCCACTGTATGGCTGGACCACACTTTGTCCATTCATCTGTTCATAGACACTTGGGTTGTCTCTATCTTTTGGCTCTTGGGAATAATGCTGTTCTGAACACGGTGTACAAACATCTGTTCAGATCTGTGCTTTCGATTGTTTTATGCATATATCGAGAAGTAGAATTTCTGGGTCAAATAGTAACCTGATGTTTAAGTTTTTGAGGACCCATCATACTGTTCTCCATAGTGGTTGCATGATTTTACATTCTACCGGCAATGCTCAGGGTTCCTGCGTATCCACATCCTCGTCAATGGCCTCAAAAGACAGTTTATTCTTTATAGGGGGTGGGGTGCAAATCTGATTGTCAGGAAGTTCTTTTATCCAGAATCTAAATCCTCTGGTGTCCTTTACAACTGGCCTCGCCTGGCCCTGAGAATCAGCCAGTATGAGTCTGCTCCTTCTTCCCCTAGGTGTTTGCCTTCAGCAGTCTGGATCAGCCACTGGCCGAGGCTTCAGCACATGTACCCGCACCCTGTGTTTGCCTGCTGGCCCCAGCCTTGCTCCAAAGGATGCTAACCGTGGGGTGTCCTCGCTGATTGCTCGTGAGGCGCCTCCTGCCCTGAGTGGGCACAGACGCTGACAGGACAGGGGGACTCTACTCCCTTTCTCAAGGAGGGTGAGTTATTGGAGGGAATGCTGGCTCCCTGAGGAGTTAAATCATCTCTTGACTCAGACAAGAGCCCTTTGCCCCACAGGAGAACATTACTCATCCCGGCACCCGCGGGACCAGGCTCTGTGTCAGGGGAAAGTGCCGCTCCTATTCCCCTCTCTCAGAAACTCATAAATCATCCCTATTAGAATTTCAGCTCTTCAGATAGAAAAGGAACAGCTGGCCAAGCGAGGTCTCCCAAGTGCTCCATCAGTTTGTTCTGGGGGTAGTGGGGGTTGCTTCAGAGGATCTGGGGACCCCAGATGCCGGGACTCTGCTCGGACTTCCGTTGAGGTCAGCCAACTCTCCCACTGCTGGTCCATGTGAGACAGAAGGACTTCAGGTCCAGCATCCCCCAGGACTTGAATTGTCATGGAGGGAGTTCATGAAAAGCCCAGGGGTTCTGTTTGTGGGGGTCACTCTGCCCCTAGGCCAGCACTTACCTGGTCATGGCCAGGCTCAATATTTGTTGTACAGATGTTGAAAACCTCTGCCCTGAAGTAACATGGTTCTCTCTGTGCCTCAACTTCCTCATCTGCAAAATGGAAGAAAGACTGGACAATTTCTATGCGTCCTTCCAACTCTAACATTCACTGACACCAGCCGTCCAAGAGCTCCTTGTAGGTTGGCCACAAGTCAAAATCAGCTGGTGCTGAGGTTTGTTGGGCTGTTTCAATGGGAGTGGAAGATTGGACTGACCACGCTGGAAGGTCCATAACTGTGAAGATAGCATCAGATGCATCAACAGCCACTTTACAGAACTGACCTGCTATGTGTTTTCAGAGAGGCACAGCTGGATTCACAGACAGATAAGGACCTTTTCCTAACAGTGCGAGTGTATAGCGTGCCTGTTTAGTGTGTCTATTTTGAGGCTCAGGAATTCCTGGTGGGAGATACAGCTTTGGGTTGACACCATTGCTAGCTGGAATATTGAGAGTGGTACCGCCCTAGCACACCTTTGGATGTGTGGGGCAGGTTAGCCGGGTGCTCATGGCGAGTACTAAGGAGCCCCAGACTATAATCTTGAGCATGGCTGCAGTCTGATCTCACCACAAATTCTGGTTGACTGGCCTCCATATGTGAGCTATGGGCCTCCACATCTCCTAAGGGATTGAAATAGCACAGATCATTTCCACCACCGGGTGAATATGGTCTATCAATGGGTCTAGGAATGTGAGCTGATGGAGGAGAAAAAAGTACTGGATTAGGAACCAGAATGCTCAAGTGTTTACCCACTAATTGGCTGGGTGACTTGGTGAACAGAGTGGATGGAGGTGGTGTTCTCTGCCCAGTCACCTCACCCCTGCCTCCCGTCCACAGCCCCCGACCCCACATGAGGTCCAGCAGTGTCTGATGTCCCAAACATTTCACTTTTACTTAACTTTGTCTGAGTTGGATTTTGGTCACTTGAAGCTAAAGGAGTTGCAAGACCACATCACCTCTAGCACCCCATTGACTCATTTTATTCATTAAAATAAAGGTATAGGGTGCCTGGGTGGCTCAGTTGGTTAAGCAACTGCCTTCGGCTCAGGTCATGATCTTGGAGTCCCAGGATCGAGTCCCGCATCGGGCTCCCTGCTCAACAGGGAGTCTGCTTCTCCCTCTGACTCTCTCCCCTCTCGTGCTCTCTCTCTATCATTATCTCTCTCAATAAATAAATAAAAATCTTTAAAATAAAAATAAAATAAAATAAAATAAAGGTATAGAGGGGCACCTGGGTGGAGTGGTTGGTTGGGCGTCCGACTCTTGATCAGGTCGTGAGATCAAGCCCTGCGTCGGACTCTGAGCTCAATGCAGAGTCAGCCTGAGACTCTCCCTCTCCTTCTGCCCGTTTTCCCTGCTCGCTCTCTCTCTCTCAAATAAGTAAATAAATCTTTAAAATAAAAGTATTGAAATAGGTGATTGCCTAAAAAATAGGTGATTGCTGAAGTTTTCTCAGCTCTGTGATTCTACTTTTGCCTATGACAAGGGAGAAAACATGGTCCAGTTCACTTAGAGAGCTTACAATTCAAATTTAAAAAATCAAAAATAAAATCATTTTTTAAAAAACTGGGAAAAAAAAGAAGAAAAAAAAAAGAAAGCTTACAACAAAATCTCGAAGCCAGGCCTTTCCCCCCCCTCAAAATCTTGATATTTACTCCTATGGGAAAGAAGATAAGGAGTTAACAATTGTTGAGGGCTTACTATCTGCCAGGAGCTATACACATGTTCTCTCATTTACTATTCACCATAGTTCTTTGAAGTAGGGGTTAGCCCTCCATTTCACAGATGGGGAAACCAGGGCACAGGGAGGCTGTGTAACTGGCCCAAGGCCACAGAGTTAGTGAGAACCGGAGACAGGGTTTGGATTCAGATGTGTCTGATTCCAACACTCTGGTTTCTCTTCCTCACAGGGGATAAGGTTTTTAGTCACACATGATGCCACCAACATTTTTATGTTGGTAAGGAGGCACCCCACTGACCTGGTCTGATTCTGAAGGCAGGAAGTCTGGCCAGGCTATGCTGTCACTGAGTTCCTCGTCAGCCAATCTCAGAGGCTGTGCAGCAATTGCTCTCCATAAATGCTAGATCTTATTAATGTATGAAGCAATTCTTAAGCAACTGAATTCTTCTTCCACTGGCTTTTGAAAATCCTACTTCTGGCTCTCTGTTTCTATCATGTCATAAGATCCCGTTTGGACTTGAGCTTCAAACTTGGGTGGGATGTAACAGGGATGAAAGACAATGCCACCTCCAAGAGGTGTATGCTGGACCCCCAGTATGACCCTAAGAAGGATGGAGAGTGGCCTCAGTCCTACCAACAATGATCCCTCATGAAACTTCTGCTACATGCCAGGCACTTCGTGTAGCTTTACTAATCTTTTTGCGAGATGTTATTGTCCCCACTTTACAGGTGTCAAAATCAAGGCCCAAAGAAGCAGAATAACTTGCTCTGCTTTGAGATGGCTTCAAAGTCCATGCTCATTCTGACATACCACAGGTGCATTAGCATGGCCTGAGGATGCCTGGGGATTCCTGCAGAGGTGAAGATTACCCCTTGCTCAAGACATAGCCAGGGTCCAACAACTGAAGCAGGCAGGCCAGGCCAGTGATGGGGTTGGCACCATGGGTGTGGGAAATCTGGAACTTAGCTAAGGTCCCTCCTTTGACCACTGATTTCTCTGGTGCTTCATTGTGGTTTTCACAACCATCAGGCATGTCAGCACAACATCTTAAACACACTGAAAAAGCCACTACTTTGGGAAAATGTGTTCAGAGAGTACTAGCCCTTCTGTTCTTCAAAATAAATGTGTTAGATCCACCATGATTGTACAAGGTCTCTTAAATCTCAGAGGTCCCTCTGAGAGGTGGTTCCAAGTGTTCACCCTTGGGACTTGGAGGCTGAAAGTCCAGTCGACCAACGCCCCTTAGCAGAACCTCCTGTGGAGCTATCCAAGGTCCTGCAATGCTTTGACCTGTGCTCTGTTTAATCAACCATTTTTCTACCTGTGTTCTTGGCCTTCTTCCCTTTCTTGGCTTTGGACCTCATGAAACCTTTCCTGTATGACTTACGCTTACTTTCTAGGCTCTGCTGACCTGAGCTCACCTGACCCCATCCATGATGGCCTTGACTCCCAGCCTCCAAGCCAGTCCAGGTCTTACTCTTAACTACCACTTTCCCTGCTGATAATCAGCTGACCCAACTGCCCAGCACTGCACGATCTTCTATCCCCTACCTTCTCCCGAAGCCACCTGGTTTCTTGGGTGGTTATTCATTGCAATCTGATTGACTTCCAAGAGACATCCAATTTATTGATTTTTGTCCATTCTTCTTTCTTGGCCCCATAACTAGCCATTTATGAAATATTTCCTGGAGTTTAAGTAGTGGGAATATTCTTACTCAATAAGGCCCATAACTTGAGGAGGCTTGTGGCTCTGGCCCATCATATGGTCACATCTACTCTGTGTGCCTCAATGCATATTTCTACAATTGATTTTTTAAGGAAGATCAGCTAGAAAAATGAGCTTCCATTGAAATACACCACCTTGCTTTCTCATGAGAACCAGAGCTCTGGAGTTCTAGTCTTGGCATTGCCCCTGACCAGCTGTGTGACCTCAGGCAAGCCATTTAAGCCATGCATCTCTTTATACTTTCTGTTATTCATTTGCTTTCTCATCAAATATTTACTGACCATGTATCATGCATTATGCACTAGGCTAGGTGCTGGGGGTGCTACAAGTGGTTTTTGTCTTCAAAGAACCCACAGTCTAATCCTGCAGACCAATATGTAAATGGTTAAAGGAAAAGGAATGTGGTAAATTATTACAAAGTAGGAACAACGTGCTAAGGGAACACACAGGCCAGATCTGCACTTGCTGTCCCCTCTGCTTGAAAGGCTTTCCCCCAGACACGAGTATGACTCACATCCTCACTTCGGTAGTTCTTTGGTCAGTGTCATGTTATCAGAGAGGCCTTCCCTGACCACCCTATTTGAAAGAGGAAACCCACCCTAAGCCTGGCACCTCCCTGCATCTCTCTTCTGCTTTATTTTTCTCCACAGCATTTATCATCCTCTGACAGGAAAAGGTGCTCTCATCTGTGAAGTGGAAGACTGAGCCAATGATCCCTGTAGTGGGTTGAATGGTGGCCCCTAAAAGATATGTCCATGTCTTATCCTCCAGAACTTGTGACTTCCCTTATTTGGAAAAAGGGTCTTTGCAGATGTACTTAAGTTAAGGATCTTGAGTTAAGGATCTTAATCATCCTGGATTAGCTGGGTGGACCCTAAATCTAATGACAAGTATCCTTATGAAAGGCAGAAGAGAAGGCATGGACACATAGAAGAGAAAGACACATGAAGGAAGAAGCAGAGACTAGAGTGATACCGGCACCAGCCAAGGAATATCTGGAGCCACCAGAAGCTGGAAAAAGCTAGGAGGGGTTCTCTTCTAGAGCCTTCAGAGACAGCATGGCTCTGCAGAAATCTTGACTTCAGACTCTGACCTTCATAACTGTGAGAGAGTAAGTTTCTGTTGTTTAAGTCACCAGGTTTGTGATCATTTATTATGACAGTCACTGCACAGGAATGCAATGTCTATATATATTATCTCTACGATCATCTTCAGGCTAAACAGCCTGAAGCCTAAATAGTTCAATGGGGAATGCCATTCAACAACACCAATCTTTTAAATGATTCATCAACAGTATTTATGGAAGTAGACACAATTTGGGGAGGGCATTGGGTGCTGTTGGCCACCCGCATGAGCCGTAAAGGGCAAATATGCATAGCAAGTGGTGGTCTCTTGCTGTTCCCAGGATGAAGGGAAGGATACATGGTCATCTGGCCCTAGTGGGGACATGGACACCCACCAGCCTTGCGTACAGATTTAAAAAGGGACACTTTAATTACAGCACGGTTTATACAGAAAAAAAAAAAAAATGAAACCCCTCCCCCAAATTTCTATAAGCAAATAGTTATATAAACCATACACCATTCTTACTTTGGAGATCCTATGCAAGGGCACCTGGGTGGTTCATTTGGTTAAGGGTCCGACTCTTGGTTTTGGCTGAGGTCACCATCTCAGGGTCCTGAGATCGACCCCCGTGTCAGGCTCCACACGGGGTGTGGAGTCTAATTAAGATTCTCTCTCTCCTGGGCACCTGGGTGGCTCAGTTGGTTAAGCATCTGCCTTCGGCTCAGGTCATGATCCCAGGGTCCTGGGACTGAGCCCCATGTGGTCAGGCTCCCTGCTCAGCAAGGGGTCTGCTTCTCCCTCTCCTTCTCCCTCTCCCTCTCTCTCTGTTCATGCGCGCTCTAGCTCTCTCTCTTGCAAAAATAAATAAAATCTTAAAAAAAAGATTCTCTCTCCCTCTCTTTATGTCCCCCCTGCTCTAAAATAAATAGTCTTTGAAAAAAAAATCCTATGCAAAAGTCTGTATTTCTAGTAGATGAGAATAGTATATTAGAATAGCTATCTAGCATATTAGTATAGTATATTAGAACTACATTCTATTTCTAAATGTACCCCCACACGCATGTAAATCCCTTGAAAAAGGCCTGTAAGGACACATGCTCAGCTGGTAACATCCGCCACCCTTGGGAGGGGACTCAGATGGAGCAGAGCTCAAGAGGCATTTTTCCCTTCATCTGCTTGTTTGAATCTTTTTACAATGACTCAAGCCATTTAAGAAGTTCTTTTATTTCAACAACAACCACAAAGATGGAAAGAAATGCGCCCAGCTGAGAGCACGATGTTGTGATGACTTGGGCCTTGTAGCCAGCGCCGGTGAGTGGGGTGGGAGGCGGGGTTTGCTGCTCTCTGACGCTTAGGGCTCATACATTTGGCCGCTATAACAAGTTCTTCTCTGGTTCCTCGTCATTCCGATGGGGACTTGATGGGAAACCTGTGAATGGACAGAGTCCTAGCACCTAGGCTGTCCTTGTAAGCCAGTGGGGCACTTTCCCTTCATCCTCGCTCTTGCTCTCGTAGGCAAGGGTTCCGGTGGGGGGGGGTGCTTTCTGCAGCAGCTAGGAGCCCACGCTTGCAGTCACATTCCTCTACCCTGTTTATGAAGAACAGCCAGTCACAGTCCCAGCCCAGCCCACTCCACTCCTGAGGCTACCCAGGTAGGTTTAGAGTGGAAACATCTCATCCAACCATGCGGCATTGGGCGTGGACCCCGGGGGCTACAGTGGAGGACCACAGAGAGAATGGACGCCACTGGGCATGCGCGGCTCTTGTCTTCTCCCTCCAGTCCACTGGGGCTCTGGGCCCCAGGCACCAAGGTAGCTCTTCACCTCTCCATCAGATGCGGGCCTGAGGGCTCAGGTGGTCCGAGGATCACAGGACACCTGGACCACAGAAAAGCTGCTGGGAAGGCAGAAAAGACTCAGGCTGTCCCTGGGGGAGAATTCTAAAATTGTGCATTGAGTAATATGTTATTATATTTTGGCACAAAGGATAAAATGAGCTGGGAATACGGCAAACGGGCTCCTTAGGGCTCCTTCAGTGAACAGAGAAGTCTCATTTGTAACCAATGTCCGTTGCTGATAAGCCAAATGATACAATAATGAAAAAGATCACATTTTTCCCAGAAAAATCCCCCAACTCTTATCCCCACTCCCTACTTCTGTGCATTGGTACTTTTCTGAGCAAATGTTATATGTCTGGAATAAAAGAATCAGGCCAGAACCATCACAGCCAAGAGGAGTCTAAGGAGAATGACAACTACATGTAATGTGGTATCTTGGACTGGGAAGCTGGGACAGAAGAAGGACATTATGTAAAAACTAAGGAAATCTGAATAAACTATGGACTTCAGTTAATAATAATGTATCAATATCATGGGCGCCTGGGTGGCTCAGATGGTTAAGCGTCTGCCTTCGGCTCAGGTCATGATCCCGGGGTCCTGGGATCGAGTCCCACATCGGGCTCCCCGCTGAGCAGGGAGCCTGCTTCTCCCTCTGACCCTCTCCCCTCTCATGCTGTTTCTCTCTCGCTCGCTCTCTAAAAAAAAATAAATAAAATCTTTAAAAAAAAAAATAATGTATCAATATCAGTTCTTTAATGGTACCAAGTGTATCATATTAATTCAAAATGTTAACAATGAGGGAAACTGGGTATGGGGTTATGGGTTACGGAAAGGGGTTATGGAAACTCTGTATGGTCTTTGCAATTTCTCTGCAAATCTAAATCTATTCTAAATTTTTAATTAAATTTTTATTTAAAAAATCAAGCCTGGCTGCCTGTGTGGCTCAGTCAGTTAAGGGTCTGCCTTTGGCTCAGGTCATAATCTCAGAGTCCTGGGATCGAATCCCGAATCAGGCTCCCTGCTCAGCCGGGAATCTGCTTCTCCCTCTCCCTCTGCCTCTCTTCCCTGCTTGTGTGCTCTTTCTCATAAATAAATAAATAAAATCTTTTTTTTTTTTTTTAAATCACGCCTGGCCTGGTTTAATGGATGCCCACACCAAATGAAGATTGCAGATGGTAGCGGGGGGAGGTGAGTATAATTGGAAATTTAAGGGGTTTATGATGAGTTTATCTGAAGCAAGTTTTGAGTGCTTTGTCCTAAATATTCTTTCTCCGTTGTTGTAGTTGAATCCTATCAACTATGTGAAATATTATTCCCAATTTACAGATGGAGAAACCAAGCTCAGAGAGGTTACATGGTTTCCCACCATCTGCCCCAGTTTGCCCTTTGTCTGCTCCTATAGTCTGGGTGATTTCCCAAATTTGCCACGTCCCTTTGTGTGTCGGTGTCTGCCAAGCACTCAGTCCTTCTTCTCTGCCTGGTAAATGGCCCAGCCTTTTCCATCCTTTTAAAAGTTCCTCAGGTGGGGTGCATGGGTGGCTCAGTGGGTTGGACGTCCGACTCTTGGTTTTGGCTCAGGTCATGATCTCTGGGTCATGGGATCCAGTCTGTTTATCCCTCTCCCTCTGTTCCTCTCCCTGCTACTTCCCCCCTCAAATAAATAAATAAAATCTAAAATAAATAAATAAATAAAACTTTCTCAATTTTCACTTCCTCTGAGAAGTCATCCTTAATGTTCTCATGTAATTAATCATCCCATACTCTGTGGTTCCTTCTGACCTCAACCCCTCCACCCCCTGCCAATGAATTCTTTCCTCGAAATTATCTACCCCTGCACTGGACTGTGAGCAACGTGAAGGCAGGGGCCGTATCTTTTTCATCTTCAAATCTACACTGTCTGGCCCAGTACCTGGCAAATAGTGGCTAGGCAGTCTGCAGCTCTTGAATTGAATGAAGCTAATATGAAAGCATTATTAGTTTGCTCAGGCTGCCATAACAAATTACTAGAGACTGGGGGGGCTCAAACAACAGAAATTTATTTTCTCATAGTTCTGGAGGCTGGAAGCCTGAGAAGGAGGTGTCAGCAGGGTTAGTTTCTTCCAAAGCTTCTCTCTCATGGCTTGCAGGTGGTCATCTTCTGCCTGGGTCCTCGCATGGCCTTCTCTGTGTACACGTCCAAGCTCTAGCCTCCTCCTCCTCTTCTTCTTCTTCTTTTTTTTTAAAGATTTTATTTATTTATTTGCCAGAGAGAGAGAGAGTGCAAGCAGGGAGAGTGTCAGGCAGAGGGAGAAGCAGGCTCCCCTCTGAGTGAGGAGCCCGATGCAGGACTCGATCCCAGGACCCTGGGATCATGACCTGAGCCGAAGGCAGGCGCTTAACCGACTGAGCCACCCAGGCGTCCCTAATCTCCTCTTCTTATCAAGACACTAGTCATATCAAATTAGGGCCATCCCCATGACGTCACTTAACTTCAGTTACCTCTTTGAAGACCCTATCTTCAAATGCAGTTGTAGTCTGAGGTACTGGGGGTTAGGATTTCAATGCAGGGATTTGGACGGGACACACCCAGTCCATAACTAAACCAGAGCAGGCTGTGGGGTTGGAAGGTGTTGGGGAAGGACCTCAAGTGTCCACCATTGAAAAGATGCAGGTGAAACGTGGACAAAGACCTGAACATGGCTCAGCCGGGGTCCCGAGTGCATTGCTGCTATTCCAGGACAAAGGATGAGAGAGGGGCTTGTATTGGGAAAACCATCCGAGGTCGTGAGCTGAAGAAGCTATGGAAGAGGCTTGTTTTTATTTATCACCACTAACAATGGCTTCAGCCAGAAGAGTGATCCTGGAAGGCTTCAGTCTGCACTGTGCTTTCTGGCCTTGACCCCCTGGCTATCGTGCTCACAGTCTCCCTCTCTTGCTCCCCTTTCTCTCGCACTGTTACTTTCGCCTGGTCCGGCCCACACAGCACGCAACATCTTCAAGGCCTCGCGCTCTGGGGCAGGGGGAGGCCCCGGAATGGAATTTCAGACTAAACTTGCATTGGCAAGCTACCTTCTCAAGGGCAAGGAGATGTCTCAGGCAGCAGCTGCAGCCGCCCAGGGAGAGCCAGAAGGCTCTCCTTGCTTGTTGTGCACAGAAGGGGACGGGTCCTGACAAACAGCCCAGTCCGAGGAAGGGCCCGAGAGCCCCCATCCCAAGGGTGCAGTCGTCTAGGACCCCGGGAACGCACGAGGACGTTTGCAGGACCAGGGGAAGCTGGCGACATTTTGCAACTGCTGGTTTTGTGCCATGAACATTGCTACTTTGGAAATAAGGGTTTGTTCTGTCAGGCGGTGCCTATTTACAGAGCACGTGGCAAACACCATCTGGTTGGTGCTTCATAATCTAGATTTGCCTCACAGACATCCCTCCGTTTGGTCTGCACGGTAAAGGGTGGGACAGATTCGACTGTCCATACCCCCATCTTGCGGTTAAAAAAACCCGAGGCTCGGCAAGGTGGAATGACTTGGGCAGGGTTGCTCCGTTGTCGGGGGGTGCGCTTGCAGCTGGGAACAAGCCCTTTGGCTGCCGAGGTGGTGCTCTCTGCCCGATCCCCTCCACAACCCTGATAGGACAGTCTGCCGCTTTTCATTTCTCAGGTGAAGCTGATGCCTGGGGATCACGTGGGTGCTCAGGATCATGCAGGCGGTTGGTGGCGGAGTTGGCTTAAACAGACTCTCCTGACTTCAGATCTCGGGCACTTTTTCCTCCATCACACCACCATACCCAGGTGGGACCCAGTCGGTTTGGGACCAAGCGCTGCCCTCAGTGTGGTTACTGTGCGTGTGGCAGCTTGAGATGGATGGTGACTGGCAGGATGGGGAGTGCGGGTGGGAGGGTACACACTGACCAGGGGACTAGCCCATCCAGCCCCTGCCCCAGCTGCCACGTCTCCTCAATGAGCCAGGGACTGTGCCGGCAGCAGCTCTTGGGCCCACAGACATAGGAGCACCTTGCCTTTCCCCAACACCTGCTGCAGGGGGTGACCACTCCGGGGAAGAGGCATAGGTCATGGGAAAACAGAACATGGGCTCGGGAGTCAGACGGGTCCAAGTCCAAAGTCTGATGCTGCCACAGATGAGCTGCTTCACCTTGAGGGCAGTAGTTAATATCTCTCCGAGCCTCAGTTTTCACCCCTGTAAAATGAAGGCAATGATGCCTACTTTGTAGGTCTGCTTTGGGGATGAGAATGGGATCATGGATATATCAATTATCCGGCACTACACCTGCTGTGTAGTCGAAGCTTAGCAAATGGCAACTGATAATACGTTGATTAGCATGGTGGGGGCCGAGCCCCTGATGTACAGTCCTGAGAAAATGTGCTGGTGCCTGTGGCCCAGAATGACCTCTCGGCTTGATGTGTGTGACTCTCTGCACACCCGTCCTCCCCTCTTGCTGACCAAGGCCCAAAGGCTGTGCGAGCCCTGGTTACGAGCTGTGGGACCTGGGGCGAGTTACTCACTTCTCCGTCTCCTTCCTCTTGTCTGCAAGATGGGAATGATGAAAGTATCTGCCCCACAGAGTTGTGGGAATCGAATGAGGCCATGCATGTAGGGACTTGACACAGAGCAAGCTTCCTATATACATGTGAACCATCATGATCCTCATTATTGCTAATTCAGTAGTCTGTCCCGGTGTCACGCCCAGAGGACTGGGGGCCTCGTGTCGGTTTGGCTGGGAGGGTGCCGTCATTGATCGGTGATGTGTGCTAAAGTGTGTGAGGAGCATGAAATCCCTGAGTTTTCCTTTCCTGACGGAGGTGATCTGCAAGATCCTGTTCGTCTAAAATGTGGCTCTTCCCTACATTGGGTCTCAGTTGTCTTCTCTATCAGTGAGGGAGTTGAGCTGGCTGACATCTGAATTCCTTTTTGGTTCCATCATTGTAGGACCCCAGTGACTCTGTGCTTTGGCTGAGCCAAACATTACCCCAAATGCTCCTCTACAAAAAGTTGGCCACAGCCAGGAACAGGAAGGAAACCGCTCCTGCCTGGCTCCTGCCTCTCGGGGTCCTCTGGGAAGCAGCTCCACGACTCAGGAGGCAGTTCCTGATTGTCAGCAGGACCCCCTTCCAGTCTGCACACACAAGCCTGGAGGGAGCCATTACCCCGGGTCCGGGGTCCCAGCCCAGTGGTGAGCAGCAGGTGAGACTCCTAGCCGTGCTTTCCACCTCAGAGGTGGCAAGAGTCCGGTGGAACTTTGTTGGTATCAGGGCGGGCTGTTGAGTCTACCGGTGTGTCCGTGAAACACGGTGCTCAGAGCTGTTCAGGCCTAAGGAGCCATGGACGTTGACTGCCAAAAGGCCTGTGAACAGGCCTTCGTCATCTTCCCAGAGGAGAGAAACATGGAAAACGAAGCGTGGTCTAGAGAGGAGAATTCACATCTGCTGAGCTTCCACTCTGTCGGCACTATGTGGTTTCTCATAATACAACGAGGAAGAAGACAAGGAGTCTACTGTCTAGGAGACAGACAAGTTGCTTATTTTTTAGAATTTTTTTTTTCATGTCTGTTTCCTCCAACTCGAATATTTGCTGCAGGAGAGAGGCAACTTCCTGCATCCTGTTCACCAAAGTACTCCCTGGACCTGGCAGTGAGCTTTGCACGTGGCAGGCATACAATAGATATTGATGAACTTAATGGAACAATGACAATATTACAGAGTAAGAATGAAAGTGTGATCAAGGTTCTGGGAGAATAGTGGAGAAGGTAAAAGCCAGAGAGGAGACAATTGTGGGTTTTGAAGGATGAATAGGAGATCATCAGGGAGTAAAGGTAACAACAAAGGTTTTTTTTTTCTTTTCAGTTAGATTTTATGATAAACTTTCTATTGATGATACTTATGAGACCCTTGAAGTTATGATAGGAGGTAAAGGTGTGAGCCATAGAGAAATTAGAACAACCAGGGAAGGGATATTAATAGCATGCCTTGGATGTGCTCAGTGCTATGCTAGACACTTAATGCATGATATCTTACTTATTCCTTCTAACCCTCCCATGAGATGGGCATTTGACAAATGGGAGCGCAGGCTCGGAGGGCTTTAGTAGCTTGCTAAATGGTTGAGGGAACCAGAGCTCTGAGTGACTAGATGACATATGCAAGGTCTCAGAGCTCACTAGGGCTGGAGGCTGGATTAGACCTAGGGCTTTGCACCTCCAAAACTCTTGCTCTTTCCTGGGAAGGCGGGACCTCCTTCAAGGCAGAGGACCTGGTCATCTTAACCGTGAACTGAATATATTATATGCCCTTCCAGAATTAGAGCTTTGTCTTAAAGCTCTAGGGCCCCAAGGCCAGATCTGGAAAATGAACTCTAAGACATTTTCAATTAAAAACAATGTGAGCCTGTGGCCTTTCTGCTGTGATTTCTCCCAGTCCTCTCCTTGCCCCCCAACCCCACTGTCCTCTCACCAGCGCAAGGGCTCAGAAACACTCAGAAGCTCCAAGAGGAGGCTGGAGAAGCTCCATCCATCAAGACTTTGCAAGGCCCCAGGGCAGGTTTGCGGGGCAGGAGAGAGGGTCAGGGGGAACCTAGTTGTTCCAGAAGGGAATCACAGCCTGGAGGTCCCTAGCCCCATTTCCCTGGAGGGGAGGGCCCAAAGTGTGGGGGTGGAAATGGAGAGAGGGGCCGAGAAGGAGGGAAGATAAGCTGGTGGTCATTTGTCTTTTTAATTGGCTCAAATGCTGGGAGGAGAGCTGCGTTGTTATCCTGGCTCTGGGGCTGGACCGGGTCCAAGCGCCAGGCTTTGGACCGGCGCAGTGGGGAGCTGCAGAGGGAGGCCCCGATCTGCCCTTCACCCGGGATGGGCCCCTCAGGAGGACGGCTCAGGAGACAGGGTGGGAGGCAGCAACACGTGGTCAGAGGCAGCTTTTGCTTCTCCGGCATTTCAGAAATTTAAAACAGTAATTCAGGGACTGAAATAGACGTATTTTAAAGAATCCGTGGCATCTGAAGGCCCCTCCTAATTCATTCCTCGGCCTGTGGATGGAGCCTGTCAACCAGCGAGCTAGGCCTAGAGGTGTCTCCAGGGAGAGAGAGTTTGGGAGCGGCTTGGAACTTAGAGCTTTCTGCCCCTACCACTGTGACACTGTTAGAGTACCCAGAATAATAATAGTACTCCCTCATCTTTGCCAGCTGACTTACCCTTGCCGTGCCCTGCTACATTTATTACCCCATCCACGTCTCTGCCACAGTCTGGTGAGAAATGCAGGACAGGTACAGCTGTCTTGTGTCCTTGTGTTATGGTTGAGGGGACCAGAGCTCCGAGTGACTAGGTGACATATGCAAGGACACCCAGCATTGCAGTTGGGACTCAAATACAGGTCTTGTAATTCTGCACCTGTGGGCTGGTTCCTCAAGGCTGCCCCCCCCCGCCCCCCCCCCCCATCCAGAGGAGCTACATAGGTGGATGCCTGGTGTGTTGTGGTGGTTGGTACAGCTTCTAGGGACAGATGGCTCAGTTCAAGTCTCCACTCGGAGCACATCTCAGCCTGCCAGGCATTGTGGCAGAAGGAAGGATGCCACCTCCCTGCCCCCCCACCCCGCCCGGTGCAAGGAGGGAAGGGTTTCCAGGAGCATGATGGGTCCAGAGAGGGAGGGACAGGGACAGGGAGAGGAGGGGGAAGATGATGTGGTTCTAGTTAGGATCAGGGTATTCAGAGAGCCAAGAAAGCAGATTTAGCTGGGCCTGAGTGGGTGTTTGTGGGCAAGGGCCCTCAGGAAGGTGAAGCCTGCCCGTGATACTGGGTTCTTCAAGATCTTCCTTCAAGGGCACTCCACTCCGTCTCTGGCTAATGCATAGATCCATTGCCTCAATACATTTAGGCCCAAAGCACCAAATTCAAATCTCTGAATCCAAAGCAAAGAAGACACTTTTACTTTCACAAGGCTTCCCACACCCTTGTCAAAAGGTAGCTGAGCTTCAGAATTCTCCAGCTGGTGAGCGGGCAGCTTCTGGCCGGCTGGGAGGCCCTGTGCCTTCACCCTCCGATGCCGGGCTTGGCTGGTTTGCTGTGACCTGAACAAAACTCCTCCTGACTTCTGTTCCCTTACTGGTCAGCTGGTTTCCTGCTCCTGTTCCTCACCCTCCAGAGCACTGGGCCAGGGGAAAGTGGGGGGCGGGGGGCAGCTGTCATCTCAGGAGGGGGGAGAGTATGACCCAAGGGAGCGGCCTGGCTCAAGAGAGGGGCAGTGAATGCCTTCTGCTCCCGGGCTTCCAGAGGCTGGAAGAAGAGGGAGTGAGATGTGGAAGGAAGCGGGTGGTGGGATGGTGCACCCCCGCCTCTTGTTGCCCACGCGGCTCTTAGAGGGGCTGGCGAGTTAGGCAGGGACGGGATAAAGGCCTTTGCTCTGCTCTGGTGTGGCCGCGGGAGGGACCGCCTCTCGGGGTGACTGACCGAGGAGCCAGTGTGCGGAAGGCACGGCACAGAAAAGCCTCTGGCAGGAACGCTTAGCTGTGGAGAAGCTCTGGGTCAGTCCTGTGTGCTCTGGAAGGGACCCAGATGAGGGGGCTAGCTGAGAGCCCTGCGGGGTGGGTGAGCCTCCGTGGAGGTGACCAGGCTGAGGGAGTCAGACTCCCAGCCAGGGCAGAGGTGGGGCCCCAGCAAGCCTGGCCAAGCCCAAGAAGGGATCATCCATGTGTCAGCCCCAGATCAGCTCTCCAGTCTGGGACAGGACCTGACCAGTGCAGACCCAGGTGGAGACAGAGAACCTAGAGGATTCCAGCCCCCACTGCAGGTTTCAAGGACCCAGGGCTCTCTCCCAGACACGACGGTCAAGACACCTCCTTGTCCCCCCCACCCCCCTACTCTTCCTCTCTCTACCTGGCCCTCTCTAGGAGCCGACCTGCTTGGACTTCGGCTGCCTCCGTGCCCTCAGGCTTCTGCTGGGTTTGGGTTACGAGGGAAAGTTGCCCCTGTCAGGCAAAGTTGTTTGAGAGTTCAATACCAGTACAAGGGCAAGATGGGTGCTGAGCGGACTGAATTTCTGTCCTGTCTTCTTTACCCTCAGATCCATGCCTTTGCTCCCTCTGAACAGGCCTACCCGGTTCCCATCTCCTCTGGATCTTTCTGGTGCCTGGGCTTTAGGAACACAGCCTCCTCCTCGTGCCCCTAGGCCCAGGGTGGCGTCTTCCTGCACTGCCCACTCCAGGGGGGGGTCACCTCCCTGCCCTTGGTCAGGCTTGGCAGCAATGGCATCATCTGAGGAACCGATTCCTCAGTTTAAAACTCCCATGCCTTTAAGTCTCAGAACGGATTTCTTTTTCCAGGTTGGACCCTAACTGACGCATCTCCCGAGGGCAGTTAACGTGACCCCATTTTACAGATGACATTAACCGAAACTGAGGCGTCGAGTGACTTGATGGAAGTCACCCAACCAGCTGTGGACAAATTGGGATTTGGACCTGGATCTGGCGAGTCTGCAGCCCAAGTCCTTGTCCTCACCGCCACCTGCCCAGGCTCCTGTGGTTTCTAAATCACTCTAATGGAGGCCGTTCCCCTTGCTCCTCATCGCCCCTTTATGGGAGAGAATGGCACACTCCACCGAGAACAAGGCTGAGGCTTAGACACTTGGGATGACTCTCCCTAGACAAACGATTGTACCGAGGAATTCAAACTCTGCTTCCGGGTCATGAACGGAGAGACCCCGCATGTCTTCTCTCCGCCTCCTGAATGCTGTCCCCACCAGCCTTCAATCTCCAAAGAAGACTAACTTTTAAAAGAAATTGTGTTTTTTTTTTCTTTTTAAGATTTATTTCTTTATTTATCTGACAGAGAGAGACACAGCGAGAGAGGGAACACAAGCAGAGGGAGTGGGTGAGGGAGAAACAGGCTTCCCCCCGAGCAGGGAGCCCAATGCGGGGCGATCCCAGGACCCTGAGATCATGACCTGAGCTGAAGGCAGACACTTAACGCCTGAGCCACCCAGGCGCCCCTAAAAGAAATTGTGGCAAAACATACACAACATAAAATTTACCGTCTCGTCTCCTCTTGAGTGTACAATTCAGTGGCAGTAAGTACACCCACAATGTTGTACACCCATCACCACCATCCGTCTCCCGAACGATCCCATCGTCCTGAACTGAAACTCTGCACCCATTAAACGCTCACTCCCCTGTCTGCCCCTCAGCCCCTGGCGACCCCCGTCCCACTTCCTGTCCCTATGAATTCGATTACTAGGAGGGAATCATGAAGTATTTGTTCTTTGGTGCCTGCCTTCTTTTACTTCGCCAATGGCCTCAAAGTTCATCCATGTTGTAGTGCGAGTCAGAATTCCCCTCCTTTTGAAGGCTGAATAATATTCCGTTGCATGGATAGACCACATTTTATTTATCTATTCACCTATCCATGGTAACTTGGGTTGTTTTCACTTTCCCAGATCTACCTACTTTTCAAGGCCCAGCTCAGATATCACCTCCTCTACGAACCCCGCACTACACATAGTTGCTGAATGTGTCCACGACTAGAGGATGAGAACTGCCCAGGAACTTGCACTGGGGAGACAGGATCTCGCCCACCCAGCATCCCCAGGTGGCCTAAAATGGGATAGACAGCAGAGGTCTGCATGTTGCTCAAAGCTTCTGCCAAACTGGGGCTTGGTATTGTATTCCTGCCACTGAACATCATTTGTTGGAAGTAACTAAACAAATCAGAATGGCCTTTTCTCCCAAGAAGGAAATGTCTGTCTCCAGTCCAAGTCAGATACTCTACTGGGTTGGAAGCTACTGGAGGGTGGGACTGGCCCTCTTGCCCCCACATGGGTCCCCAGCTCAGCACTCAGAGCCTGAGGGAGTGAGGAAGACTGGGCTTGCCTCCCCTGCTTGCTTCTGGTGGTTGCAGGTGGGAAAATGGTAAAACTGGCTTATTCTTTAGCAGGTGTCCATAATTCATTACCTCAGACCCCCTCCATCCAATCCTGAATGAGGCAGCAGGAGTTGAGGCCCTGGGAATGAGGCACCAACATAGAAAAGAAGAGGAAAAAGGCAGAGCAAAGAAAGAAAAAGGGGGTAAGAACAGATGCTAAAAGCATCTGGAACTGTGAGATACTTTCTGAAATTTAGGAGGATTTGTCTAGACGCTTAATAATTTTTTGTTTGTTCTTATAAAATAAATACAAGAAATTACTTTGGCTTTAGAAGACACATCACCAACCCCCTTCCTATGTAGAGACTCCTGAACTTTCTCTCTTCTCACCCGCCAGAGCGAATCGAAGAAAACGGAGCGCCACAGTGCTGGGAGCTGGGAAGGTGGAGGTCCCCAGGGAGTTCGTGCAGGCTGTCGGCCACATGGGAGCATTGTGCAGTCTTCCAGCAGGTGGCGGTAATGAGTCTGGGAGAAAGACGCCATTTTCTAACTCACACACAAGCCCTGTATGGGTTGGCGGGTGGCCTGGGGTTGGGTGAAGGGCAGGACTTAAACATTACCTGATTTAACTTTGCTATTTGACAGATGTGGAGTATGACCTGCCAGTGAGTTAGAGACTACTCCACACAGGATCGGTGGAGGTAGGTCACACTCTTTCTACTCAGCCCCGGAGATAAGGAGGAAGACCAGGGAGTAGATGGTAAGGGAAAGCAAATTTTGGTCCAACACAGGAAGAGCTTTACAATAATCAAAGGTGTCAACGACTGTGGTAATGAGGTACCCATCACCAGAAATATTCGAGCTTAAGCAGATGATTCTTTCTTAATGATATTGTAGAAGATCCTCAAACTTTAGATGAGGTTGGGTCAGATGGTCCTTCAGGATCCCTTCCAACCCAGCTTCTCAAGTTATTTCACTAAGAGGAAAATGATGGCAAAGCCTTGAATTTATTGAGGAAAGGAAGATGCCTTACTTGTCATTGACTCACTGTCCCTAGAACATATAGGCACATATGATAAATATGTCGGTAGATACGGTAGCCTTATTCAACAAATGAGGGCCAGAGAATCGGGTTCGGAGCTGTTTCTTGCTCAGCTGAGCAACTTGTGAGGCCCTCAGTCACCTGGCTGGTGGTTAATGAGCCCCTTCCCTTCTCCCCCTTCCCCCTTCCCACCTCCCTGCTGCTTATGTCCTCCCCGTCTCTCTGCTGCTTAGTTACCCTTTCTCCGTTGCCATCTTGAAACTTTGGGTGTGCATTCAAAGAACCCCCACTCCCAAACACTGGCCGGCAGCATCCACGGGAGATAAGATGATCAGGGCAACAGTCCCCAAAACTCTTTTTTGCTCTTCCTTTCTCTCTCAGGAGATGGGGTAAAGCAGGAGTGACACTGAGGCTTCATAACGGTCTGGAGAGTTGGCCTGAATCCAGCCGAGGACTCCAAGTGTCCTAAAAATACCAGTCCCCAGCCCCGTGTCCTATCCCAGCCCCCACGTCCAGAAATCCTGACAGTAACCATATGCGAGCACCGAGTCAGTCAAAGCAACCTTGGCAAATGTCAGCCACAGTTGCCTGTAATCTTCAGGGAGGTAAGGCGGTGCCAGAAGTGATCGGTTTCTTTATCCACATCACCCAGATATAAACAATATCGGGGAATCATGACAGGGAGATCCTTCTAGGCCAGTCTCCCTACGCCATTTCTCCCTGAGTGAAGTTACCCTCTAACTCTGGGCCCTAATGGCCCCCGGGGATTGCGGCTTATTACTCTTATCTGCCGGAGGCCAAAGCACCTCAGTGAAAGACATTTTTGGTGCCCTGTTCTGGATGTCTCAGTAATCCTCTCATTTATGTATGCAGACAAGGAGATCAAAGCCCCCCCGGGGATGCATAAAACATGTCAGGGCTGGGAGCTGTACATCCATTAAAGCTGACAAATGCTTTGTCCAGCCGATGGGCAGCCAGAAGGCCACCCTGCGGGACAGGAGCACCACAAGGAGTACAGTGGAGGACGGCAGCCTGCAGGGGTGGGACAGGGGCCGGGAGACGGGGGGGATGGTGCGGAGAGGAGGACCAGAGCCTGGCCGTGCCAGGGTGCGCATGGGGGCCCAGACCCCCCCAAACTTCATGGGCACCCCCAATCTTCCAAGCAGCCTTATGAAAAGCGCTGTGTGGAAAAGCCCAGAGACCCTTCTATGTGGACCTTCCAGAATCAATGGCATGGAATAGGAATGGGGAATCCTGAAAGAAGGGAGGGTAGAGAAAAGAAACAAGAAAGAAAAGACAAGAAAAAAACCCAAACCTTAATGTCATCGATACTGTCTTTTACAAATCACAAGAGCGTGTGGTTCCCCCGCGGTCCCGTAAGTCACTGTCGGAGCTGCGGTCTTGTACCCTGGCTTTTCTGCAGCGGGGCAAGGGTGTGCTCTCTGCAGCCCCGCTGAGAAGAGCCTTCCGGCAGTTTCCGCTCAAGTGAAATTCGTCAGTTTGCTTTGGCTTTCTGGGAGGTCACTCTACAAAGAACAGAGTGTCCCTGCGGGGGCTTGTGGCTCTTCTGGCCTTCGGGAGAACACAGGCCACGGTTCAGCCCCAAATAAGGAGAGGTCTTAGGTGAGAATGTGCTTCCATGCATGCGTGTGTGTGCGCGCGCATGCACTCATGCATACGTGCATGTGTGTGTGCGCGCACGTGCATGTGTGCATATGCGTGTGTGGATGTGCGTGCATACGTGTATGCGTGTGTGCACGCATGTGTGTGTGTGTGTGAGAGAGACAGACACAGGCAGGGACAGACAGGCAGAGATTGGCATCCAGGAGCCAGAGCCGCTCCTATTCTCCCAGGACCAGGAGCACGGAAGGCGTCATTCGTAGGTTTATGAACCTGCAGTTGGAGCTGCGGAGCTCTGCCGGTGCCTGCAAATGTTCTTCTGGTTTCGTAACTCGTGTGCAATCTAGGGGAGCCTCATGGTAACTGCCCGGTCTCTTCTGGCTAAGCAGCCCTGGCTTCAGGCTGCAGGTCTTACGTGGAAGTCCCACCTGTGGACCTGTCAGGGACACCTTGCCTTTAGTTGGGAAGGTGCTCTGCCCAGGGTGTGAAGACAGCACAGTCGCTAGGAGTCACTGGTTTTCACAGTGCTCTGGCTTTGCCCTCGGCCCTGGGCTTCCTCTGTCCGGGACAGGTCTCCTGGTAGTATTCCTAGGAAGACAAATGCAATCAGGGAGTTCTCTGCCTTCTCCACGTGAAGCAGGTGGGATCTGCCGTCCCCACCGTGCCTCCATCTGTCCCCGTAGACCATGCCTCAATCTTAAAGCTAAAGAAGTGATAACACAGGCAGCCGCTGCTTATGGATGGCTTCATCTGGAAATTGTAACACATGTCCCTGTAAAAACACAGTAATACTTCTAATCCTCCCAAACCCCCAAATCTATTAAACCCAGTGCCTAAAATGTCATAGATTTGTAATGAAAAGTAAATGCTATTGCAAACGCATAACTTAAAGGAACAAAATGACAAATGTGATAAAGCAGTCTTTTCCTTCCTCAAATGCTAGTTCCTAAGGAGAGATGGATTTAATCAGAGGTGGATAGATAGATGGAGACTTTTGCACTCATCCAAGGGGGCTCCTGAGCACCAATTAGTGCTGTCTTCTGAAGATGGATGACATCGTTCTGTTTTATAAAATTGTCCTTAGCTTCAAACCTCATACATTTTCCTTCCATTAATACAGACCCTTTGCTGTCTTTTCTCAATTATGATTGTGGTCATTTAAGAAAATCTCCTTCTGTCCCAAAACAAAATGCAGAAAAGAACAAGAGAAAACAAGATCAGAAACGGGGGAGGAAGCTTTCCTCTGAGATGACTGGGTAAGCGCTCAGGCTGAGATGCAGGAGTTAGGAGAGGACAGAGGACGTGTGTAAATGTGCGTGAGTGTCTGATCTGGAGTGCGCTGAGCTTTGGATGGAGACCCAAAGAATGTTGCAAAGAGGTGAGGGCATAGTGTACATACTTCCTTCAAAAGAAAGACAGGAGGGAGGCCTGGGTGGCTCAGTCAGTTAAGTGTCTGCCTTCAGCTCAGGTCGCGATCCCAGGTTGTTGGGATCAAGGCCCGCATCAGGCTCCTTGCTCAGTGGGGAGCCTGCTTCTCCTTCTGCCTGCAGCTTCCCATGCTTGTTTTCTCTCTCTCTCTCTCTCTGACAAATCAATAAAATAAAAAAAAATTTTAAAAAAAAGAGAGAGAGAAACAGGAGATGGCAGGCCGGAGAGCTGGGTCTCCCAGTTTATATTGTCAGTCACCAGATGGCAGCATAGACCAGAACAGTTTTGTTGCTTTCTCATCAACCTGTGGAGGCCAAGGCGCCAATCCGGTCAGGACCTCCCTGGTCTCCAGCATTCATGAATCTCCTGCACCTCACAGCAAAGGCCACCTAATCACCCCCTGCACCCCAAACTTCAAAACCAATATTGATCTTAGTTGCCAGAGTTTTAAGGAGCTCTGGTTTCCATGCTTATCTGCTGATGTTATTATGGTATCACCAAAGCTTTTAATTTTTGTCCTTGACATGAAGTTCACACTTGTACCCCAGATCCCACTACCCTTTCTTACCTCTTCACCACTACTTCCTCTTTTTAAAAAAGGTTCCCTAGGTTACTGTTGCATCTCCATGTCATCTCTCCTCCCTACCCTCAGGGTTGGAGTCTTGTCCCCCACTCTCATGCCACAGACCTCACACCCGGTGCCAGAACTTTCCAATCATCGCGGCCTATGTAGAGAATGGTATCCATTGTGGGCCTGTTGACTTCTCTGATAAAAACTGCTTGCCTGGATGCTGCCTTTGCCCGAGATGGTGGGTCTTGTCTGAAGTCCCTCCCATCCCCTGTGCTGGGATTGTCTCTTCAGCACCTGCTCTTCCTGATTTGTCCCCGTGCAGATAAACATCTTGTGCTGGCAAGACCATGAGGCATGACAATCACATGCTTAGAACCTCGTTGGTGTTGCATTGCCTTTAGGATGAAGCCCACACTCCTTAAGATGGTAGATTCTACGATCTTTCCCCACCTTCTCCTCCAGCTATCCCTCTCCCCATTCCTTTGTGCACACCCTTTTCTCTAGTCATACAGAAACTCCTTTCTGTCTCCGGGGTAGGTTCTTTTTGCTTGTGTTTCTGAGTCCCTCAAAAGCGTTTCTTTCTTTCTAGAACATTCTTCTCCCCATATGAATCTGGCTAGTTCCTCCACGGCAAGCCTTCCCTAATTGCCTACTTGGGGTAGGTGCCCTCCTGTGTGTCTCCAGCACCCTATGCTTTCTTTATTCCAACTCCTATTGAATTGTTTTGGGGACTTACACAGCCCCTGCTGAGCCAGCTGCCCATAACATCTCCTACGCAGTGTGAGTTTCCCGTGGACAGGGACTGCATCTCCTGGTGCCTGGACAGCAGAGTCCAGCTTTATGAATGGACATCAACTGTTTCATGAATCAAGGTGTGTGTCAAGGATATCTGAATGACATACTTCAGCATTTTCCTAAGTATATTCCATGAAATTCTGTTTCCATAGAATGATAGATACTGATGGACAGGGGCTTTTGTAGAAAATTAGTTTGGAGAAATGCTATATGGCAAGGTGAAACAGACTTCTCTATTGAAGTATTTTTCACATTTTTTAATGTGAATAATATTATATATTATTATATATAATATAATTATATATAATATAATATAATTATTATATATAATAATTTAATGTAATAATATGTATTACTCTCTCAAGAAGTCTCTGATTCTATAGGACTGTAGAGCACATCATTTGGGAATATCTGATATAATTCCTGTATCAATTCTCACATGAAACGTACTAACTGGAAGATAGCGGTGTGATTACTTTTGTGGGAATAAATCACCTGGCCATAGTGACATACATTCTGCCGATATGTTTAATTAACCATGTATCCACTACACATACTGTCTTCTTATAATACCAGTTATTCATAATCTTTAAGATCTATGGAGAACAGATTAAACTTCAAATAAGGCAACAGAATATTAGGAGATCAGGCCATCTCAGCATTTGCTTATAATTTCAACCAAACCATTCCCTCAGTCAGGGACCCTCTTCCTTCTTGTTGCCAGATAGAATTCATTTGCTTAATTTGTGAATTTTGACATTATTTGTTCATATTTTCCCATGGTGCCCTTTTGCTGCACAATTATTTCTCTGGGTTTTCAATAAGTCTTAGCAGTCACTAATTGGCCTCCCTTTGACTCCTGGAAACACACACGCTCATCAGAGAGAGGCTCCAAAATGGCAGCTCACACAGCCTGGGCTCTTCAGGGCCATCTTCATTTGGCCTCACAGACTCTGAGAATTCCATGACTTGGAAAGGGCACACGATCCATCTCCAGCCTCAGGGGAGACCTCGTCAATCCTCCTAATGGTTTGTCTGGGCTGATAGTACTTAAAAGGTAGCTGAGTCCTATTCTTACCCATTCTCCTCCCTTAGCCGAGCGTGGCACTCCCCACCTGTTTCTCCCAGCTGCTTCTCACATCTCTCAGGGGAGAAGAATTGGGTGGGTGGGTGTGGGAGGTTTAAATCAGAGCAGACTAAAATGTGGAAGAATGCCCCATCAATCAAAGAGCGTTGAAAACATGACCCTGGGGATTAGTGAGATCTCTTCCTTGGCGGCCTTCAAGAACATAGACGTTGATTGCCTGAAACGTTTCTTCCGAGAGGAAGGAGCGTGAACAAATGACTTCCGGTGGTCCCTTCCACATGGGCCATCAAAACCAAGGCGGCTGACCGCGGCTCTCTGACGAGGATGGGGAAGAGAAGATGGTGGGTGGAGTGGGAGGTAGGAATGAGGGCACACAGGGTTTCCACTATGGCATTCATTCATTCATTCATTCACTCATTCACTATTCGCTGAGGGCCATCATATGCCCAGTGAGCAATGTGGCTGGCTCACTCCAAACATCTGGAAAGCTGTTCCAAATTCTGAAACAAAGAGAACTCGTCCAACAAAACTTTTTAGGGCTACTACTTACCAAGTAAGGTGCCAACTTTGATTTTCTTTAGTTTTTTTTTTTTTGGTGGCAAAACATACATAATGTAAAATTTTCCCTTTTAACCATTGTTAAGTGCACAGTTCGGTGGCATTAACGTTGCTGTACAACTGTCCATCTCCAGGACGCTTCACCATCCCAAACCGAAACTCTGTCCCCATTAAATAATAACTCCCTGTCCACCCCCCTCCCCAGCCCCTGGAAATCACCGTGTACTTTCTGTCTCTGTGAATTTGACTATTTACAGGTGGAATTATATATTTTCTGTCCTTTTGTGACTCACTTCTTTCACTTAGCATAATGTTAGGATGTCATGCATCAAAGGTTCAGGCTTATGCCAGCACAACTGAAAGATGAGAAATAGAAGGCAAGAGACTCCAAGGCAGATTCTGAGCTCCTCTGAAGTAGGTCTTGCAAGTTCAGGGGAACAGGTGGCCTAAGGAAGGAAACAGGAAGTAGGACATGAAATTAGCTTGAGGCTCCCCATCTTCCCTCAAGGTGGGTGAAGCCAGATGAGCACAATAAAGAATAGGAGCCCATGGGCAGGTGCAAGACCACCCTTAGAGACCACTGAAGATCAGGTCTCACCTGGTTCCAACATTCTTATGTACTACAGTCTGCAAACCTGCTAGACTAGCCATTGTGAGCACTGGAAATTCAGTCCTGATTCTTAGTTGGGGATTTTCCAGACCTCTTATTTTCCCTTCCTAGTGTCTCTTGCCACCTCTTTGCTGCTTACTCTAAGACATGTGCAGAGGAAAATACATGAGAGGAAATGTAAATCGTTTCACAGGGATTCTTATGAACAGTTCTGACCAAGGTGAAGAGATTGAAATCAAGGATATTGAATTAAGCACCCGAAGCTTTTGGTTTATTAATCAATCACTAGGCAATTATTTCCTGACTCTCCACCTTCTCAAACAGGAGGAATCTGGGTCAAAGAGCCTGGGATCCTGGGTCTGGTAGAGGGGAAGTTCTGAGGCAGGGGACAGGGCCAAGGCAGCATGAAGAAGCCTGGGAAAGCAAGCTAGGTGATGGGGAGAGAGGAGAAGACAAACCTGGAGAAAGTCCTTGAGCCACCAGGACCCAGAACAAACATGGTGGAGGGAAACAGGCGTAAAGAGCTTCGAATGCATTCATTGAACAAGTATTTGCTGAGAACTTACTATATGCCAAGCCCTGTTCTAGGGAACAAAACCAGCTGCTCTCATGGAGCCTCCATTCAGGTAGTTTGCGAATGTCTAGAAAATGTGTAACGATTTCTAGAAGCCAAGGTGGGTTCCCTCAGACCTAATGGGTCAGAATCTTTATTCCTCCCTCCTCTTTCTTCTCTTTCATTAACTGTAAGCTAATTAATTGTGGGGTTGTTAAGTAGGTGGAGAAGGGGAAGGTTTTAGATCTTGATTTCCTCCTCGCCATCATTGATTTCACGTGGGAATGGGAGGGAGAGGCTAGAATCGAGGAGACACTGTCCTTGGGGGAGATGCTCAGTGGGGGCTGTAAGGTTGAACCTCTTTGTCGCCGCCATGACTCTGAGCTGGGTCATGTGGGGCCCGGCTGACACCAGAGCTCAGAAGTCGACAGGATCGTTCAGCAGAAAACTGAAGCAACCTTACTCCGAAAGACTGACTGCTCAATGTTGGTGGTTTAAAAGGAAACAGGGCAGGATTACACAGTGGGCCAAAAAGAATGGCTCAAATTTTTATAATTACAAGAAGCTGGAAGATGTCCATGGAGCAGAGGTTTAATCCACAGGATGAAGGCGATGAGAAGAGTATTTAGAAGAATGGTAGAAAAAGGGCGAGAATTCTGATGTCAGAAAGGCCCACATCGTGGCCCAATCTCAGCTGATTGTTGGTCTAATTAGTCCTGAGTTTTCTTGTCTATAAAATGGGGATAGGAATACACCCCACTGCAAAAGGGCAGAATTAGGTAATAGAACCAAACTTCAAGGGAGTAGTAAGTACTCGGTAAGTGGCAGCTATCATTATTTTTGTGTCACGATTATAATTAAGTCATCCTCCCCTGGTGGGCAGGGTCCTGCCTGACTGTGTGTGTGTGTGTGTGTCCCTTAGCAGAGCCTAATGCCCAGCATGTGCTGCACACGGGAAGACTGGAAAGGGAAGTCAGGGCATCTGCGTCTTGCCGATGGCAGGAGGAGGATTAGTAAGCCAAGCACGTGCAGGGTCTAGCATGCAGGATGCGGTCCCCACATATCAGCTATTAGTACTGAATTAGGAGTGGCAGTGATGGAATCTGCCTTCAGCCCCAGGGCTGCACGATCCCTGATGCCTGGACTGGCCACCTCACCCCCTTCTGTGGACCGGGGAAGGGAGGAGGCCTGAAGGTCAGGCTGGGGTGAGTCCCATCCCAAGCTAAGTTGGGAAACACTTAACTACTCGAACCTCTGAAAACAATGCAAATAACTAGTAGGAACTTCAAATTTATGAACCTTTTTCTCGTACCTCATCTCATTTGTGTGAGATCGGTGGTGCGGACATTGTCATTATGCTCCGCGTTGAGACCAGGACAGTGAGGCTCGGAGGCTGAGGGCCTGCTTCAAGTCCACACGACTCCTAATTGCAGATCAGATCTGAGCCAGTGGACCGCTAGCTACGCAGCCTTTATAAGGTAGAGAAATGTGGCTGGGCCAGGCCAGCTCTGCAGGGGCCTCTCAGCTCCAAGGTTCCGCAATTCTATCATGTTCTCTTCACTGAGAGATGCCACAGACAAGGCTGCCTCTGTGGCCCATCCCAGGCATCCTAACATCTTGGGAAAGGACCTCTGGAGAAGGCAGGATCCCTCGCAGGAAGATGCTGACTGGTACTGACTTCTTCTCTGTGCCGGGCACCACACAATCCACTGCTCACAATCATTCCAGGCTAAGTACCGAGGGTGTATTATTCCCCATTTGCAGAGGAGGAGACTGACGTTCACAGTGGTCCCCTAGAATTCAAACGAGTATAAGGGGGAATTCCAGGAGTAAGTAAATCAGAGGGGCAGTATTTTGGGGAAGGAGTCCTCGGAGAACATCCTTAGCCCACCTTGGGCACACCTGGGGGACACTGGTCCTTGGCACAGGCCCTCCTTTGCTGGGATGCTGCCATTCTTGGCCCGGCCCTCCTCCCCCAGGGCCCAAGGCTTCCAGCAGAGGGAGAGGTGCTTCCTGGCTCATCCAGATTTGCTGCGGGTGCTGCCGGTCCATCTCAGTGTTTACATCACTGTCTCCGAGATGAGAGCCTCAAGCCTCCCGCATGGTCCCCCAGCAGCAGGGAGCAGGGAGAGATCGAAGATGCCTGACCAGCTGCTGGCCCCAGGCTGACCCCCATGACCCCAGAGTTATCACAGGGAGACAGTCCTGCGGTGGGCCCAGGACCACCAACGATGCGGCCAAGACAAGGGCGGTGATGGAGCAAAGGGGGAAGCTAAGGGAGGATCCCTCAGGCCCATGGACCCCGTCCTGGCTCCACACGAGCACTTAATAAATGTCCACTGCTTTAATGCACACTAACCCAGACACTGGCTACCATCTACTGAGCACTTGACAAACATTTCTCCACTTACGCTCTCAACAGTCCTTGAGGTAGTTGCTTACCTTTATTAGCCAGATTCTGCAGCTGAGGGAACAGGCATGCAGCAGAGAGACAGTGAATGCTCGCGTGGGGTCACTCCCCACCTGGGAAGTGACAGTGCCAGGACTGTAATCCAGGTGTGTTGGCCTTCACAGGGCTCACCTCGATCTACTGCCCTGGACTGAAGCGCACCCAAATTCCCACCAAGACTTTATTTTTATCAGTGTCTGGGGTCAGGAATCCTCATGGGACACGAGGAACTCAGAGCGACAGGGGAGGTAAGGATTGAGGGTTTTCAGTGGTGGTGAGTAGATTGCCCACCAGTGGTCCCACGCCAGCCCCACACCCCAGTGAATCTCACCATTGACCCACAACACGCCAACATTAGGGCTCTTCCAGCCACAGGGGAAGGAACTTGCCCAAGACTGCGTCTTACCTCCTCTGGGTGATGGCGGTAGTGGGGGTTGTAATATCTCTTGAGTCTCAGCCATCACCTTAGTAAGGTAGATCATAGTTGTGATTAAACTCAAGGGACAAGTCATAGAATCCTTGAGCTGGACAGAGGTCTTTCTTTCCAGCCCCTGTCTCCATCCATTTTTTTTAAAAAAGATTTTTCCAAATACTATTAAGTTGAACACCATGAAATTGGTAATATTCAATTATTTTTGACCAAGAAAAATGGCAGTTTCATATGGTCCATCCTAATACTTGAAAGGGTCACGCTGACCCAAAAGAATTTGCTGGAAAGCCCCTGATTGGAGCTCTGAAATTATATTTTACTCCGAGTCCTTGCTCACCCAACTGACTGTTCTTGGCACTGTGTTCTCCAGAGCCAATTGTGTTCCAAGTAGCTGGGGAGCAGTCCTGCAAAGGGTACCGGACTGGAAGTCTAGAGCCATGTTGGACAATTCACCCAATATTCCTGAACCTCAGTCTCTTCCTCTGTGCCTTGTCACAGGGTTTCTAGACCTTGATACACAATGATACATGGGAAGCATCTGGCTCCATGCCAGGCGCCCAATCGTTAAGTGTGTGTTGGGTGAATCTGAGTCACCAAGAACAATGTTCAGCTCAGAAGATGCATCCCCAGAGTGGACCCAGTGGCATCAGTCTCCCCCACCCTAACTCCACAGCTGGAGGCTCCCTGCTGGCTGGCTGGCTACTGCCTGTGTCCACTCTAGCCTCTCTCCATCCATCTCCTTTGCTTACTCCATCTCTTCCAGCAGCCCCCCTGGATGTTGTCTTGCCAGACGCCTCATGAACATGTCTGACCTGCTGGTGGGGGCTCCCGGTTGAGGAGGCTGATGTCCTCTAAGACAAACCCCCAGGACCCACCCATCCTTCCCTAACCACCCCCAAAACATCTTTACACCATGACACCCCCACACCCAACACACCTATCCTTCCATGAAACTCCACTCCCCAAAGCCCACCATGCCCATGACACACCCACCACTCTTTGACCTTCCTGCACCCTGGGACAGGGTCCCCAGCACTTTCAGCCACCCTGGGAAATGATCCTGGCAGAATGGTGCACAGTCACCAAAAGCCTCTGGGAGAACCAAGGAGGTGGTGATATTTCCCCAATCCGTTCCTCTAAGTCTTGATCATCATCCTCAAGGGTTGGGGATGCTGGATGAGGGTTTTCCCCATGCCAGTCCTGCGCTCAGCATTCTTAGTAACCTCAGGAGATGGGGCTGCTATAAATGGCACAAAAGAAAACTGAGGCACAGAGAATCTAGGTAACTTGCCAGCAATTACTTGGAGGTTGGGCCCAGGCAGAAGAGATTAGGGGAGCTCTGAGCTCTGAGCCTTTCCAGCTCTGACAGTCTAAGGGTCCCTTCTATGCTGGGGCCTGCAATAGCTACCCCCCCCCTTTCAAATGGCGTCTTGAGCTGTGAGCTGCGGTTTCATAACCAAGTAGGGATGGAGCTAGGAACAGGTGTCCAGTCTCTGAAAGTCTGGGTAGCCTCCCCAAAGACCAGAAATGCCTGCCCCCTATACTCCAGAATTTGTCCAGAATTTTCCAACACTTTCCCAAAGCTCCCCAGCTCCCAGGCTCCCTCACTCTTCCCTGAGATGCCACACAGCGGGGTCCTTCTCCCGTCCCATTGCGCCAACCCTTTCCAGTGGGGTAAAGGTAAACCCGACTCATAGAAGCTCTGCGGTGGAAAGTTGAAGATTTTGAAAGTAAGATTGTCCTGATACTTTCAGGGATATGAAGTTACTTGAGGTAGGCAGGCTAATGGAGTTGCCAGGGAATTGCTTCAGAGGAGGATATCCATGGTGAGCGCATTCTGCAGGTTTCCAGAGGTTCTTGGAAGCCTTGTGCAAGTTGTTTCCCCAGCTCAGAAGTCTTTTCCCTGCAGTCTCACTTCCTCTGGTTTGGCCAATCCTATTTTCTCAAAGGAAACTTCACCTTGGCCAGTCATGATTATAAATAGAGTTGGCAGAGACCTAAAAGACCATCTAACCTTTCCTCTTGACACCCATTTACTTGACACCCAAGGGTGTGATATACGTTAATACCTCCTTTACCACCCTCCCGGGTACTTTTATTATACCCATTTTACAGATAGGAAAAGTGAGGCTGGCAAATGGTACGGCTAAGGTCCTGGGAGGCCTGCCAGGTCTCTAATCCTGTGAAGTGCTCTTTTCACCCCACTCACTCCCTCAAAATGCCAGGAGACACAAATTCTTAATTAGCTGGGCTATGTTTAATGACATTTCTGTGAGCCACCCCCAGTGGGGAGGGTCCCTCGCCAACTACCAACGATAAGAGGGCCGAATGAGTCGCTGCTGGGGTGAGGGGCACCTGGCAGTGACCCAGGTCTGGAACTGATGAGGCCCACTGGGACCTTCTGTTTTCCAGGCAAAAGTCCATGCAGTGGCCCACGTCGAAATCCTGGTTCTGTCCCATGTTTGCTGGTGGCGTTGGTCGCTTAATATCTCTGAGTCTCAGTTTCCTCATCTGTGATGTGGGTATCCCAGTACCTATCTGTTAGTATGATGTCGATATTAAGAAGAAAAGCATGGTCACTGCCTAACACAGTGGCTGGCCCATAGTAGGCATGCAATCCACGTTAGGGGCTATAATAAGAAGAGAGGGTTGTCTGAGAAATGTCACAGGGATGTCACAGTAGTAGAGAGAGGAGACATTGGTGGTGGGGAGTTATTCCCCTACCCCACCACATTAGCACGCTGACCTGGGCTGAGGGGTGAGGGCTCCTCACCATCTAGCAGTCTACGGCGGGTGAGGCGCAGTCTCCGGACCTCCCACCGGCCCTACTCAGGGCTGGACGATAAGCCGATAAACCATGTGATGGCACGTTAAAGGCGTGGTGCAGGGCTCAGGGAGGCGGATGATAACCTGGTGGAGGGCGCTATCTGGAGAGGAAATAGGCTGGAACTGGGTGGGGGGCGGGTAGGTAAGGGAGGTCCAACATCAGGAGGCTGCTTACAGCCCCAGGGGCGGACCCAACCCCAGGGGTCATGTCATCCATTCTCTGCCACCAGGCACAATTGCATCGAGCAATCCATCACTGACCTCTGCCTGTCTTTTTTGTTTCTCCGAATGCATTAATGCATTCTCATACTGAAAGTCTGGAGCAATTCGGAAGAACAGAATAAAACGTGAGTGCCCTCCCTTATCCGCTTTTGTCCCATTAGCACACCCCGCCCCTGGAGGTCATGCAGGGCTCTCCTGGGTGGGTATCACTTGGATCCCTTTGCTGCATATTTATAGACACATAAATGTGCATGTGTGATAAATATAAAATTGTGTGTGTATAAATCATGCCGTATGTGTTTTCCTCCACCTTTCTCCCCTCCTTGACATGTCTTGGCCATGTTTCCATATCAGTACCTAGAGAAGTGCTCTGTTCATTTTAATGACAGAACAGTAGTTCACGAAATAAATGTGTCCTCACTGACTTATATCTTCCCCACTGCTGTGCCTTTAAGTTGTTCTCAGTGTTTGCTGTTTGGTATGGTGAACATGTTGCTGTGAAGGGTATTGTACATCTATCTTTGGGGCATGTTTTAGGGTAGGGTAAACTTCTAGAAGGGCAACTGCTCTATCACTAAGTATATGCATCTTCAATTTGGGGTGGTGCTGCCCAAAATCCTCCCCCAAAAGACTTTATCAAATTACACTTCCAGCAACACTTGATGAGGGTAACCATTCTCCCACACCATCCCCAATATGATTGGATATTAGCAGTATTGCCATTTTGCCATTCTGATGGCAAAAAAAAATATTGCATTGCTGTTTAATTTGCTTTTTTCCATTTACTGTTGTGGTTGGGCACATTTTCCTATGTTTATTAGCTGTTTGGAGTTCTCTTTCTCTGTAGTTCCCGTGTCTTATCATTTGTCCATTTGTTTTAGGTTGTTGAGAATGGGAAGAGCTCCTTAGGTTTTCTGTGCAGTAATGCTTTTGATATAAGTACCACAAATGTTTTCTCCCGTCTAATACTTACTTTTTACTTGTTCGCATGTCCTTCATGAGGTTCTCCTCTGTATCCTTTGTTTCTGGATGTTTAACCCACATTTCTCCTATGGAAATCTGGTAAGAATATTTACAGTTACCCTTATGCTGACTGTCCATCGTGTAGAGGGCTGGAGAGACACCATCTCATCCACTCCAGGCAGGGGCTCTGACTGTTGGATGCACTTGATGGGTGAGGAATCAGCCACTCAGCGGAGCAGGATTTGAGCCTCTGGAGCCTCGAGCCCTGTGATCCTTTCTTCCCAGTCTCAGCCTCTAATGTGGCGCAAACCATCCTTGCCTGACCCTCACGGAGCATGTTTTGGCTCGTATGTTACTATCTATGGGATATGGGCAAAGAGCAAAATTGCAATTTGTCCCCATTCATTCATATATTTGACAAATATCCACTGTGTACTTCCCATGTCCCCCATGTATTTCCTTGTGCGAGGAGCTGGGGACATGGTGGGAAAAGACACAGCCCAGCTCAACAGAGGGATCAGTCTGGCCAAACCATTCTTCATTTTGCTCTGTCATTTGCTCCCTCACTTGATAAGTATCTACGAAAATCCTGGAATTCAGGTGTGGTGCATGGGGGTGGGTTGGGCCTACTGTTTAAAGCTAGGAACTAGGCAGGAGTAAGATGATGTCACCAGACATCACATGGGAGCCTTGGAAGTAAGAAAGAAACAACACAATCAAAGAATGATGCCAGGGTCGCCTAGGTAGCTCAGTCGGTTAAGCGTCCCACTCTTGATTTCAGCTCAGGTCAAGGTCTCAGGGTCTTGGGATTGAGCCCTGTGTCGGGCTCTGCACTCAGTGGGGAATCTGCTTGAGGATTCTCTCTCTCCTTCTCCTCTGCCCCTACCCCTACTCTCTTTCTCTCTCAAAAAAAAAAATGATGCCAACGATGAGAAGCTTGCACAACTATGATTTAGACTTCTTCCTGGGTGCCCTGGTTTGGTTGGTTATGCATGCAGGCATATGCACACATGTGTGAACACTCTCATGCACACACCCTACCCTCTTGTCCAGTCTCCTGAATGGAAGCATGTATCCTGTTTGCTCTCTGGAGAGCAGAGGGCACAGCCCAGCCCCTGTCTGTGCAAGGCCAAGTCCTGGTGGTTCAGTCCAGAGCAATGAGCAGGAAGCTAATTTTAACCAAGAGATGCAGAATGACCTTGGCACAGAAGGAAAGATTCCAGCAGAGATGCCCCCAGATGGTACCCTCACCCTTCCAGAAGACATCAGGCTGAGATTAGGGAACCCCCTTACCCTCTTGCCTTCCATCTTCCCAGGCAACGCTGTCAGCTCATAGGCAGCTGTCCCTTTTCACCTCATCAGTCCTCAGTAATCTGCCTTCAGACCCCTTGGGACTGGCTCCCATCAGCCCCTGTCAGCCTCTGCTGCCCACAGGGACATGGTAGCCTCGGGGCCAAATTGCTGATTGGAGATGGAGGCAGATGGGATGGGGGTGGGCAGGCTGGGCTCCCACACTGGCTCCCAGGTGCCCCCAGGGAAGACGCTGTCTGGCCTGAGCTTTGATAGGGGGAAGGGAGTGTGCATGTATTGATATCCCAGTGCAGGCACAACCCTGTACTCAAAGCTTCATGTACGTTGCGTCAGTTCATCCCCAGCTTCCCTGTGAGGTATGTTTGTGCCCATTTTAAAGATGGCGAAACTGAGTTTCAGAGAGTTGAAATAATTCGTCAGGGATTCCAGAGCCAGTAAGAGGCAGAGCCAAGAGGTAAAGTGAGCACACTGCCCGATTCCTCCAAAGCCTCTCTGTCCACAACATGATTTGCGACTGGCAAGGGAGAGAGGCCAAAGCGTTATGGGCAAAGCCCCCACCAGTGGGTTCTGGGGTCAGCTCCAGCTCTGCCTCCAGCTTGCTGTGTGGTGGGCAGCCTCAAAGCCTTAGCTCCTGCCCTCTCCTAGGGAATTCTCACTGGGGGAGGCTCTGCACAGAGGCTGATCTTGGGCTTGAGTCTTAGCTGCTTGAGCTTGGCAGATGACCTCAACCCTGAGAGCCTGGGAGCCTTGGTTTTCTCATCTACAAAAGGGGGCTAGTAACAGAACCTACTTCTGAGGGTTGTTTTGCGGGCTAAAAGAGTTTGTGTGCATAGAGCTTAAAGAGAGCACCTGACACATAATGTCAGTAGATGACATTGCCTCTAGCATCCTCGATTATGAGCATGCGTGGTATGAGATTTAAGCTTCCGTGGATGAGGGCATACTTAAGAGTTCTTTGGGTGGAGGTTCTTGTCCTACCCATTGCTGTATCCCTTCAAGGTCAAGAGAGGACCTGAGAGGTCACTAGGTCCCTAGAGTTGCCAGTGGGATATTTTCCATGTGCACCCACCGTTCTGCCCACAAATTTTAACTTTCCCCCATTATCTTCTGGACATTCCCTGGTGGCTATTTTTAGGTGTCTGGCTGATGTCAGGCGGAGTTGTTACTCTATGAATCATCAGCCCAGTTCCTGACCTCATGCCTGGGGACTCTGGCCACCTCACCTCTCCAGGGGCTGTGTTACCGTCTCAAGGATGAGAATCCATTAAGCCTGGTGGCCTCATCGGTGCCGGATGCTTCTCTTCCCTGCTTCTTTTCCACCAGGCATTCACAAAACCTCCCTGTCATCCTCTTGGAACGGTTTGCTTAACCTTATTAAAAGGATGGCCCCACGAGGGCCACTCAACGGTCCCTGTGCGGGCTGTGTCCGCCCTGCTCCTCACTTCTCAAGAGACGTTTAATGTCTGTGCACTTGCCGCGTCCTTCAAGTGCCGGGCGTGGAGTCAGGAGCCCAGGATCTGGGTTCTGGCCCCTCCACTCTCTATGATGTGATGGCGGGGGACATGCCAGCATCGTTACCCTCCTCCTGGCCCGAACGAAGAGAAACCAAGGCAAACATGCCAGGCAACACAAAGCTAGGACACCCCTTTGTAAATGGCAAGTGCTGCATCCATTCTGAGGAGTAACTGAGTTAAAGCCTCTATGCTCTGTTCCAAGAAATAAATAGGTCTTCTGGCATGGCTACAGAATGGGGTTTTCTAGGGAATCAACTAACCTGATTTGGAGAGTGTTCGTATATAAGGATTTCTATTTTCAGAAAAACCTGGAGTCAACGAACATCTGTCCCCCAGGAAACTGAGTGTGTTGGGGTGGACAGAGAAAGGACCTGGCCAAGTGTCTGGAGGGCTGGGCCCTAGTGTGTGGGCCCCATGTGGCCGCAGTTTCCCATTTGTGAGATGGAGAGTGTGGACAGAGCGTCCAACTAGGTGACTGATTTTCAAAAACAATTTTAAAGCCACACTGTGTTTAAATAACTCTTGTGGGGCAGCTGAAGGTGTGAAACAGATGTTAAGAGGGGCCTCGGTGCCCAAAGTGGGTGGGTGGGGCCTTCTCAACTCCCACCTCCATCCTACTGTGAGCTTCCTACTTCCGTCATCCCACCATAGATCCCCAAGGCTCCTGGGAGCCCAGCTTGGAACATCTTTACCAGATTCTTTCTGGAAGGATGGTTGAGTACTGAGTCCTCACTCCACCACTTAACAGCTGTGTGTCCTCGGGCCAGTTACTTACCTCTCTGTGCCCAGTTCTGTCATGTACAAAATGAGGATCATAGGACCTACCTTTTCAGGTTGTGATGGCGCTTTAGAATCAATAAATGTTGACTGATCATGAAGCTTTTGTTCACCTCTCTAAGATTCTAAACATGGTACCAAGGTTGGCTGTCTATTCCAGAAGAATTAAAGAGCTCAGCTTGGCCACAGGGCTCACCGCAAGCCTGTTGGAGGTCCAGGCGTCTGTCGCCTCCCCTGATCTGCCTGGGGTCACGGTGGCCGCTGCCTTTTGCTCCCTCCCCTACAGCTGAGTGCCCCAAACTGGACATGCTTCTTTCCAGTGATGACAGAGATGCTGTGCGTGCCGCGAAGCCCTGTGGACACCTGAGCGTGTGTCCGCCAGGGTGCAGGCCCACCTGGGACGGCTGGTGAGAGCCCTGGGCAAGTCCAGGCCACCCTGAGGTGGTGTTGGGTGGACTCCTTGGCGGGCGAAGCCCAGACGCTCTTTCCTCAGAATAGAGGCCTGTTCCCGCCCCGGGACCTCCGCCCCGCTGGGACCTCTCAGCCGGGCCCGCGCAGGCCCCTGGGCCCCAGTGCGCCGTGGGAGACAGCAGAGGCCCCGGCCTGGAGCGGTTTGTCCTGGGCACACCTGAGGGAACGACCTACCCCCAAGAAACTCAGAGTCACCTGAGGGTATGTCAAAGAGGACTGAGGTTCTGTGGGGCCCAGAGTCGAAGGAAGTTGGGTTATTGCTGTTAAATGACACTACCCACCTCACACCCAGTAGGAGGGCTAGGTCAAAACAAGCAGAAGACACCAGTGTGCCAGAATCGGAACCCTTGGGCACTGCCGCTGGGGACGCACAGCAGGGCCACTGCTGAGCAAACAGTATGGCGGCTCCTTAAAAAATTAAAAATGGGGGCGCCTGGGTGGCTCAGTCGTTTAAGCATCTGGCTCTTGATTTTGGCTCAGGTCGTGATCTCAGGGTCCTGGGACGGAGCCCCACATGGGGCTCCATGCTCAGTGGGGAGTCTGCTTAAGACTCTCTCTCCCTCTGCCCACCCCGCCCCCAGCTTGTGCACATGTGTTCTCTCTCTAAAAAAAAAAAAAGAAAGAAAATGAAAATAGAACTACTCTATGGTCCAGGCTTGAATCTTTTTTTTTTTTTTTTTAAGATTTTATTTATTTATTTGAGAAAGAGTAAGAGAGAGAGAGCATGAGATGCGAGAGGCTCAGAGGGAGACGCAGACTCCCTGCTGAGCAGGGAGCCTGTCGCAGGGCTCGATCCCAGCACTCTAGGATCATGACCTGAGCCAAAGGCAGATGCTGACTGAGACACCCAGGTGCCCCCAGGCTTGAATCTTGAAGAGATATTTGTACACCCATGTTCATAACAGCATTATTCATCACAGCCAAAAGGTAGGAACAACCCAAGTGTCCCTCAACAGATGAATGGATAAACAACATGCAATATAGACAACACATTGTGGAATCTTATTCAGCCTTAAAATAGGAGGGAATTCTGACACAGACTACAGTACGGATGAACCTGGAGGGCACCATGCGAAGTGAAATATGCGGACACAAAAGGACACATGCTGTATGAGTCCACTTACATGAGGTATTTAGAGCAGGCAAATCCCCAGAGACAGGAAGTAGAATGGGGGCTGCCAGGGACTGGGGGAGGGGGAGTGGGGAATTGGTGTTCGGGGGGACAGAGTTTCAGTTTGGAAGATGAACGAGTTCTGGAGATGGATGGTATGGATGTTTGCACAGCAATGCCAGTATACTGGACACGGCCAAACAATACACTTAAAAAGTGCCGAGGGTGGTAGGTACACTTTATGCTATGGGTATTTAACCACAGTTAAAACTAAAACCAAAGGCAACGTGAGGCCTCAGGAACATCGAATACTACTTTTAAAGTACTTAAAGGAAAATGCGGTGGAAACTTTTATAAAATAAATCATTAAAGACAGCTTTATCTTCTGTGTACATCTGGACCATCATAGATGAGTTTGCTGGAAGCTGGTCCTCTGCTGGGGCGCCTGGCTGGCTCAGTCAGTAGAGCGAGAGACTCTTGATCTCGGGTTGTGAGTTTGAGCCCCACGTTGTGTGGAGAGATTACTGAAAAATAAAACCTTAAAAAAACAAAGCTGGCCCACTGGTATTCCAGCTTAGCTGTGGATCTTACTTATTTGTAGCATACCAAATATTCTTGTTTCTGAAACTAGTCAGTCATAAGGATACACTAACACCTACTTTGTGCCTACTACTGGGTAGGGGTAGCAGAAGATTCAGAAGAAGAAGTAATTATTACCTTTATGTGTTACTATTTGTGATGGGTTGGACTGTGTTTCCCCCAAATTCCTATGCTGAAGCCCGAACCCCCGGTACTTTAGGATGTGACTGTATTTGGGGATAGGGCCTCTAAAGAAGGGATTAAATTAAATATGTTCATTGGGGTGGACTCTAGTCTCACTGCTGTCCCTAGAAGAAGGGGAGATTAGGACACAGACACACACAGGGAAGGCCATGTGAGGACACAGGGAGATGGTGGCCATCTGTGAGCCAAGGAGAGAGGCCTCAGGAGAAACAATCCTGCTGACACTTTGATCTGAGAGTTCCTGTCTCCAAAGCTATGAGAAAATACATTTCTCTGGTTGAAGTCCCCCAGTCTGCAGTACTCGTTATGGCAGCCGGATCTACCCTTCCATTTTTAAGGGACTCTTTAAATCCTTAAAACAACCCTGCAAGGCAGTCATTGTTCTTCCCTGTTCACAGACAAGGAAGTTGAAGCTCAGAGAACTTGAGTTATTTACCCGAGGTTGCACTGCTGGAAAGGGCCGGCGATGCCTAAGTCCTTGACTTCAAATTCTGGGTGCTCTTTTTGCAGTGCTGCCTCGAGGGTGGGAGGGGTAGGAAAGTAGATGAAGAAAAACCACAGCAACAAATGGAAAACAAAACACTGGTGGTGTTAGAAGCCCAAGCCTGGAGACAGATCACAGAGGACAGGGGAAACACCCAGGTAAGGAAGGTGGTGGAGGTTGTGTGTCAGCATCTTTAAAGGCCTTTCTTCGGGGAGCTATCCGAATAATAATAAGAGCTAACATTTCTGCGCGTTTACCGGAAGACAGGCAGTGGGATAAATGCCTCGCTTGTACTATTTTGTCTAAACCTCGAAACAAGCCTATATTTTAGGTGTTTTTTTAAAAAGATTATTTATTGGGGCACCTGGGTGGCTCAGTCGGTTAAGCGTCTGCCTTCGGCTCAGGTCATGATCCCAGGGTCCTGGGATCGAGCCCCGCATCGGGCTCCCTGCTCCGCGGGGAGCCTGCTTCTCCCTCTCCCACTCCCCCTGCTTGTGTTCCCTCTCTCGCTGTGTCTCTCTCTGTCAAATAAATAAGTAAAATCCTTAAAAAAAAAAAAAAAAAGATTATCTATTTATTTATTTAGAATGTGAGCTGGGAGCGGGGAGGGAAAGAGGGAGAGGGAAGGAGACTCTCAAGCAAATTCTGCACTAAGCTTGCGGAGTCCAATGCCAGGCTCCATCCCACAACCTGATCACGACCTGAGACAAAATCAAGAGTCCAAAGCTCAATCCACGGAGCCACCCAAGCGCCCCTATTTTGGGTGTTTTTATTTCATGTCTATTTTATAGATGAAGAAACTGAGGCTCAGAGAAATCAAGCCAAGGGTCCAAGGTCACACATCCTGGGAAAGGAAGTGCTTGGATTTGAACCCAGGTCTCTGTAACCCCAAAGATCTAGCCATTCTTTTTGCAACAGCGCTGCACGTGTGTCTTGGCTCTGTGCAGGGAGAGGGAAGGGAAGGCACGGTCTCCATCACAGGTGGGAAGACGTCTGGGTTCAAGGTTGGGTGTGCTCCTCAGCAGAGCTCTGGGTGGAGGGCAGCGATCAGATGTCTTGGGCCTGGGCCCTCCCTCTCATCTCCTCCCACGTGCAGATCCTGGCGGGAGAATATGGCCTCCACAGCCCTGAGTGAGCTGCCTTCCCCCTCGGAAGACAAATTCCCAGAGCAGGAAATGTCGCCTTTGCCGTTCATGCTCTCTCTGTGTCTCTGATTCTGTCTGTCTTGTCTCTCTCTGTCTCTATCTCTGTTCTCGGTCATGCTGTATCTCTCTCCACATCCTCTCACCCTTCACTTTCTGGCTGGGAATTGAAAGGCTTCCTGTCCTTTATAAAAGGATCTCCATTCCTAACGAAACCCCCCCCCCCCCCCCCCCGGCCCCGGGGCACTCAGGCTCAGTTCCTGGCACCCCTGAGGCAAGTGCACCTCCTGGTGGGGAAAAGTCTCCCTGGTCCCTCAAGGTCCGGCTCCAGCCTCACCCCCAGGAGACCTCTGTGCGCCTGACAATGTGCATCGGAGAAGGTGCTGGGCTTGCGGGCTTCTTTTCTAGTTTCTGCAGGTTAGAGCTTGCATAGAGAACTGGGAAAAGCCACAGACGTGAGCTCGTCCTGCAAGTGCAGGACCTGAGCATCAGACTTGGAACCCCAGGTGCGTTGCAACCTGCCCTCCTGGGAGAGGTACTTCCAGACCCCACGCAGCCCAGCCCAGTGGTTCCCAATCCTGGCTGAACTCTAGTACCAGCTGGGGACATCTAAAATGTGCCGATGGTCGGGCCCCGCCTGGAGTCCTGGCACTGGTATTTTTAGATGTGCCCACCTCCCTGTCATGGCCCAACGTCCACGCGCCATCATTTGAACTGTAGCCAGGGTTGAAACTATAGGAAAGATGGGGTTTCCAGATCCTACCTTCGACCTGCTGGATCAGAATCTCAGAGAGAGACTAGAAGCCTGTCTTTTATTTATTTTTTCAAGGATTTATTGATTTGAGAGCGAGAGAGAGAGCACGTGGGGGGGGGGCAGGGAGAGAGAATCTCAAGCAGACTCCCTGCTGAGCATGGAGCCCAACACAGGGCTGGATCCCATAACCCATGAGATCATGACCTAAGCTGAAACCAAGAGTCGGGCGCTTAACCAATTGAGCCACCCAGGCACCCCAAGAAACCTGTCTTTCAAAACAAGGAGCTGAAGTGATTTTTAGAAACAGTGCAGTTACAAGGCACTGGGAGACGCCCCTCCCCCTTCATCTTTATGGGAAGGCAGTGGGGTCCAGGGAGGTGACGAGCCAGCCCCTGGCCTTGCAGCTCGTGGACAGCTGGGGCCCAAGTGGCTGGAAACCAGTTCACAGGGGCCATGAGAGGCAGGGAGGTGGTGCCAGGCCGTAGGTCCAGGCTGTTAAGCGGGAAGGAGGGACTCATTTCCTATCCTGCTTATACGAGCTCCTTCCAGTCCTACCTCCAAAGGCATCCTTAGGTCCTCTCAGCGCCCTGCTCCTCTGTGGGCCCTATGGGCTCAGATCTGTCTCTGTCTGGTGCCCTCCCCTCTACAGGGGCTGTCCACTCTCTGGTGCCCTGAATTCCAGCTTAGTTCCCTCCAGCCATGCCCCCTCATCCCAGGGTCTGGGCCTGACAGCCCCAATCCACAGAGATTCTGGGGAGATGGGGGTGTAGGCACTAGACCTCCTCCAGAGTGGGGGAGGCTGAGCTGCAAATTTTTTTCGGAAAGACTCAGCAGCCACTTCCCCCGAAGAGCCCTAGGTTCCTGGGGAGGTCAGAGGCAATTCTCTGGGGACCCTCACTGCCCCGAGGACAGGGTTCCCTGTCCCTAGAGCCCTCTACCTCCTGAACCCTGGACTGCCTAGGGGAGATCTGTCCAAGCCCCAATCTGACCACGTTGCCCGCTACACACACACACACACACACACACACACACACACACGGCTCCACCTGAGACTTGCTCGGTGAGCCTGCCTGACCTGGGCCAGCACCCCCTGCTCGTGAGAGTGTCCTGCTCGCCTACATAGTTGTTTATGGCAAGGGGCTGGCGGCAAAGAATGGGTTCAAATCTGGGGTCCAGCCCTGGCCCGCTGAAAGCCTCTGGACAAGCTTTGTGATGTGGAGTCTCTGTCATTTACTTCTGGAAAGGAGTAGAGGCATAGTAACAATGGTGATGCCTTCCCAGAGCTGTTTGTGAATCTATAGATAGTATGGGAATGTGCTCTGGAAATCATAAGGACTGTACGGACATGTATTTTTTCTTTGCCCAGTCACTCCCGTTCCCCTGCAGAGGCAGCCCCCGCTGTGAGCTTCTCCCAGCCCAGCAGCTCCCCGCCATTACTCTGCCTCCACAGTCTAGCAGCTGTGCTTGGGTCCACATCCCCAGCCCCCCATTAATGAGCAGTGTGACTTAGGAATACTACCCAAACTCTTTGTGCCTGTCTTTCTTCCTCTGTACACAGCACTGTAATATTCCTGCCTCCTTGGGTTACCAGGATCAAAGGAGTTAAAACATGGCAAGTTGATGGCCAGGGGTTCAAAGGGAGGGAAGGAGGGGTGAATTGAAGCACAAGGGATCTTTAGGGCATCAAAACTCTTCTGTATGATAGTGTAATGCTGGAGGCAAGTCATTATATATTTGTCCAAACCTATGCAACATAACACAAAGAGCGAAGCCTAATGTAAACTACAGGCTTTAGCTAACAATAATGGGTCAATTTGGCTCATCAATTGTAACAAATGTACCACACTATTGCAAGATGCTAATAAAAGGGGAAATTGAGGGGTGGGGGTGGGGGTAAATGGACATTCTTTGTACTTTCCGCTTGTTTTTCGTAAACCTAAATGCTCAGAAAAATCTATTATAATAAATCTATTTAATAATAACCTATTATAATAAATCTATTATAAATAAAACAAACCAAAAAACCTGTGACAAATAGCGAGCCTCCTGAACAGTGCAAAGGCTTGAACGTTTTTTTGGCGTTACCATCTCATCATTGTCCACACATCGTTGATGAGCATGGTCGCAAGACTGGGAGCCCAGGGCACTTGTTCCCCTGTGCACGCACCCCCAACAAGCACGGCTCCCACGGACAGTTGGGGCATTTTGCTGAGCAAAGAGTCCCCGACTCAGACCTGGAACCCAAGGATTTCTGAGGTGAGGGCGCCACCTGCTGGCCCTGCTCAAGCCTCCCCTTTTAAAAGGCAATGACCGTTCGGTCTGCGGCGTTGTCCTCGGGGTGCGAGTCTCGGCTTCCACCGATCCGCGAGTCCCTCGCTGTGCCACTCAGGCAAACCACCTGTGTCACGTAGCGAGGTCCAGGCTTGTCACCAGTAACGACATCTCGTGACTTTATTACGGAAAAGTCCCCAACGTGTTGGAGCGCAATCAAGATGAGGGCAGGTGGACGCTTCTCTGGGCGGAGGTCTCGGAGGACCCAGTCCGGCTTCTGGGCTAGCAGAAAGGGGTGCGACGGCGCAGGTCAGAGCAGCGGGACTCCCAGCCACCGGTAGCCGACTTCGCTTCTCGCTTTTGGCGCCAGCACAGGGGAGTCTTACAGGATGCCAAACATTTAACAGTGTGCCAGGCGCTATTCTGAACATCTTACTGGGGTTAACTAATATAATCCTCTTGAGGAACATACGAGGTAGGTACTATTATGGTTCTTCCCCACTGTACCAATGAGACAGCGGAGGAACAGAGAGGACAACTGACTCACCCAAGGTCACACAGCCAGAGAAGGGTGGGGCTGCAATTGGATGTCCGGAGTCCATGCTGTGTGAGCGACCGCTCAGGCCGCCTCTACCTCTACTTTCCTCATCTGAGAAATGGGCGTACCAATTCCTCCGTGCCTTTCCAGGCTGGCTGGGGCTGGAATAAAAGCTGCGAGGTGAACATGCCTGGTCCGTTACAGGTTGGGCCACGGGTGCGAGCCCCCAAATGACCCCCCGGGCCCCAAGGGTGCCAGACCCGTGTCCCCGCACCAGGGCCTAGGGTTGCAGCTCGTACTGCTGCTCGGTGGCCGTGTGGAAGTCCTCGAGCACCGACTGCAGGAACTCGAAGGTGGGCCGCTCCTCCGGCCGGTTCCGCCAGCACTCGGCGATGACGCCGTGGTACAGCTCGGGCGGGCACGAGTCGGGGCGCGGCATGCGGTAGCCGCGCTCCACGCTGCGGATGACCTCGGGGTTGCTCATTCCTGCAGGCCGAGGGGACACAGAGCGCGGCTGAGGGGCGGCCGGGGCCCGTGAGGCACAGACCGCAGCCTCCTCCCTCGCAGGTCACTGCGCTGCCTGGCTGTGCCAGAGAAACATCCCTGAGGCTGGGGATGGTCTCCTTAGTGTGGGGCAGTTCCTCCGTGTGTGGGACCCTGTCTTGCTTATCGGCGATGGGCACACAGCCGAAGCCCGTCCCTCACTGGGCAGGTGCTCCGTGAAGACGCACCAGCCAGCGGAGGGACACCGCTTGCTGCAGGCTGCTGAGCTGCCCAAGCCCTTCGGGGGCTGGGCCGGGGGGCTGGGAAACTGCACAGTCAGGATAGGGCTTCCCGGAGTACACCCCAGGTGGAAGGCCAAGGGAGAGACAACCTGTCCTCAAGTGAGAACAAACCAGTTTGGAGTAAACTTGAGTTCAGACACTGACCTTCACTTAATTCCTGGTTTGGGGGTTTACTGACCTCTGCTGAATGAAGGGGGCACAGCCCTGTTGCCAAAAGCAATGTTGAGGAAGGGGGCGGAGCCTCTGTCCCCAGAGTGGCATACACGGGTCTCTGTTCTGACTGCGGGGACCCCATTCTGGTATGGATGTGGACAGCCCCAGGCACCAAGGATGGGCTATCTGTCATCGCAGCCATTTCTGGAAGGCAGGGAGCCCCTCTAGCCACCTACCTGGGTAGGGTACACGCCCATAAGTGACGATTTCCATCAGGAGGATTCCAAATGACCACACGTCTGCTTTGATGGTGAACACCCCAAAATGGATGGCCTCTGGGGCAGTCCACTTGATGGGGAACTTGGCTCCTGTGAGAAAAGCCAAGAGCAGCATTGTGAGGCCATGACTGCCTGTCCCTATGCACCAGTCCCTCCCCCCTTTTGCAGGGCTTGGACCACTCTACACAACAGAGATGCTCCCAGAGACCCACTGAGACCCACTAGGGCACGGGAGCAGGCAGGTTTAGACACTAGGGGTCCACAGAACAAGACACAACCTCTGTCACCCTGTTTGGGTCTTGGCTCAGTGGGCTTCACAGGGCAACCCACATGTGTTTCCACCTGGGACAGAAGGGTCATGTTCCACCTCACGTGTTTAACAACAGGAATCCATGGCTTGAGCAAGTCACCTTAACTTGTCCCTGTCTCAGTTAATCCCTACCTGCAAGATAGAAATGATGACATAGGACTCATGGACCATCTAGGGTCACAGTGAGGAGGGAATTCCAATGCCGCTGTCCCATGAAGCCCCGTGGATGCCTGCAGCCCTGGTCAGCATTCAGAGTAGACGGCATACAGCTCAGCACTGGATTACCTCCTTCCTTGCCCTGCTTTCTTGATCTCCCCAGCCAGCCGGAACTTTCCTCAGGGCACAAGCCCCATGGATCCTTCTCCTGTTCCAACTGATTAATATGCTCAGCTAATATTGCTGGCTAGCTTACTTGAGACATGTATTTGCCATTTCAAATCCTCTCGTGAAGAGGATTTTTTTTTACCTCAGTTATACCAACACAGGAAAGCAGAGTGCTCTGTGGAAACCCTAATTCGGGTATAAGCTTTTGCTGCTCATGCTTCAGAAAAGTGTTTTCCAAAGTGTGTTCTGTGAAACCCTAGTTCCGTGGGAGGCTAATAGAAGCTAAGTAGAAAAAGTACCTTGGGCTCAAATTAGTTTGGGAGAGACCAGGTGAAGCAAATGTACACTGTTTCTTTGCTGCAGGACTTCTCAGTGCCTTTAATATGTTGGCGTGCACCAGGAATCTCCAAAGGGGGCCTGAACAGACTATGCAGCATCTCCAAACCTACTCCATCACAAAGCCATTCCTCATCGGGCACTAGTACTCTGCAGAGCACCTTTAGGGAAATGCTGGTCTACCTGGGAGTAAGGCCAGAATTGGGAAAACCACAAAGCTCTCAGATCTCTTCACACAGGGCTCTGCTCTGGACCAGCAAGGAGAAGTCCAAGGGGGTTTGAGGGGTTGGGGAAGGTAAGGCCCAAGGTCTCCGCTCACCTTCTTGGGCGGTGTATTCACTGTCAATGATGCGGGCCAAGCCGAAGTCAGCAATCTTACAGCACAAGGTCTCAGACACCAAGATGTTGGCTGCCCTCAGGTCGCGGTGGATTGAATTCATTTGCTCAATATACGCCATTCCTTCGGCAATCTGAGGGAAGAGGCCACACAGTGAAGGACAGCGTAGGGACCTCCAAGCAAGGATCGAACCCACCCAGCGTTCCCTGCACAGCCCCAGTGAGGAGAGGAAGGACGCTGCCCACCTATCTGGGGGGCCAGGCTTCACCCCCTCACAGCCCGGAAAGGGCAGGAACACTTGGGGGTCTGTGTTTGTGTTTATGCTCGTGTTTGTTGGCAGGTGCATAGCGGGTGGAGGGTGCTGCTGGGGAAGGAGCATGTTCCTGAGTAGAGAGGAAAACCAGCTTCCACTGCTCCTCAGCTGAACAAGCCATGCACCCCAGCCCTCGAAGAGCCCAGAAAAGCAGAGATGCTGGTGTCAGGGCCAGAGCTGCCTGAACCCCTCCTCACCCACCCCTGTCTCCTTCCAAGTGTGTGCCCGGGAGGAAGGCAGCAGAATGAAAGCAGGAGAAGAAGGTCTCTCAAGGGGCAGGGGAAGAGGAGGGCAGGGAAGGAAGGAAGGGAAGGATTTTAACTCCTCGCCCAGTCGGAAGCACTGTTCTGGAGCAGGGAGCCTTGGATTGGAGCTGCTTAAGCTCCCAGAGGGGTCCCTGTCCTGACCTGCAACATGAAGAAAGGGGTCTCCAGGGTGCGGAGTTGAAGTGGGCGCTATACCACATGGGAGGCCGAGGGCCTGACCCAGCGCTGCCTGAGGCAGGCACTCAGAGGGCAGGTGCAGAATCCCTGTGGCCCAGAGGCCGTTTCTGTTTCTGTCCGATCGCCAGCACCGGGCTTTATTCACGGCACTCCCGGTTGATGGATGCAGAAATCGAGGCAGAGAATAGGATGCTAATGTACCTCCTCAGACCAGCAATGACAAAAAGGCAGCACTGAAATTCATCCCACTTCTCCGTATGTGTCCATCTGCACTGGTTTATTCATGAGTCCATTCACTTAGTCATTTAGTTATTCCTTTGCTAAATCGTTGCATCAATATACATTTATTGGTATGCTACTCTGGGGACTAGAAAGCTGAATACCAAGTATCTTGGATCTGGATAGCATTTACTAGTACTCCTGCCATTAACAAATATGTACTGAGCAGTACTAGAAATACCACCAAAAAGAAAAGGGACCCCGACGTGCTTTCAAGAGGACCACACCACGCACAATGCTAACAGAAACTCGTGCACTAAGTGCTCTCTGCCACTTTCCCATCCAGGGAAATTTGAATTGAATTTATCTCGGGTCTTGAAGGTTGATGAGGATTTTGCCGGATGAAATGCCAGGATTTTGCCCAGGCGTTCTGGACGGAGAGGGCAGCCTGAGCGAGGGCTCATGGGTGTGACAGGACATTTGGGGGCTGCTGTGGGGCTGCAAAGTAGGGCACACGGGTTATGGTTGTAGGGGAGATTTGCATCTCATCCTGCAAAGCAGGAAAGGGAGCGCCCAGAAGGGTACTGCGTGTGTGTCCACACGTGTGCATGGTGAGACCCTCGCATGATTAGAATGTGGTTTAGAAGCTGTTCACTTGGAAGGTTCTGATTTTCTGGTTTCCTAACCCTTAGATTCTTGGCTATGTCTAGGTGTAAATGCCGGTGGCTTTTCACATCCTTTGCCCCTGGGGGACCCGATTTCCCCAGGGATGCAGAAAGAGACAGAGGAGAGTGAGAAAAGGCAAAGAAAGAAAGAAAGAAGGGGTGGACACGCTTATCACCGTTACGTGGTTTGAAACTGGTTACCAGCGTTAATTTTCCGAGACCACTCAGCAGCCTGCTCAAACCCATGTGCGCTTATCTCAGTGGAAAAAGGGCATCATGACATCAGTTCCTGCACGGATACTAATAACAGATAATACCAGCCAAGGTGGGGATGGGGTGGTGTGGGCTGAGGGGGAGGTTTCCTCTCTGCAGGCGGATGTGTGTGCCTTTCTCTGCCTCACCGGCTGACCACAGACCAGAGCTTTTCTGCTGAGAGTCCCAGTCCTAACAGACACACACACTCAGGGCCACCAGATGTGTGTTTCCTGCCAGTTAGAACCCTCAGCTAACATCCCCGGGGAGGAACGATCCCCCCTCTCCATTTCGCTCTTCACCTCATGAAGTCTGGATTGCGATTCACCTGCTAGAGAAGGCATTTCTGGGCACAATCTGAGGAAGAAAGGTGGTCACAACAGAACACCCGTCTACACTGTTGCATGGAATTCAAGTGAACTCTCTGGGTTTCCCACACTGTCCGTTCTCCCTCTCTTCCTGAGTACTAGGACTCACCTCATTCCATCCCGACGGCCCAGAATAAAGACTACATTTCCTAACCTCCCTTGCGGGCTAGGTTTGGCCAGGAGACATGGTTGGGGGAGCGGGGGGGGGGGGGGAAATGTTAAAGCAAGGATAGTAGGTGACTTCAGGGACATGTCTCTAGAGGGAAGAAGGTGGGCTTTCTTCTCTCTTATTTCTTCCTGCCAGTTGAGAAGAGGACAAGATGGTAAAGTGTGAGCAGACATCTTGGGCAAGAAGATAGCATGCTAAGTGCCCAGCAGGTGCAAGAAATGTGGGTCCCTGTGTCTTTGAGGGAAAGACCCACCTACCTGCCCCCACACAGACCACCTCTGGATGTTTACAAATTTAAACCATTATTACTTTGGGGTTTCTGTCCTTCCCAGCCCAACCTAAATTGAATGGATACAACCTCTGAATAGCCAATTTTGTGAAGCCACAGGGCACAGAGGAGAGGGCCCCTGGGGTCATTACTCTGGGGCTCCGCTGTACTTGATAGCTCACAAACCTGGGCTGACATGTCGATCAGTCTGGGGAGGGACAATCTGCTACCTTCATCCGTCTTCAGGAAATCCAGTAAGCATCCTAAGGAAGGAGAAGTTGCATCTGCTCTTCTGCAAAATGATACAAGCCTGGCTGTGCCCGTCTCTCCCAAGTGGGGGCCGCTCCCCACCTGGCGTCAGGAAGCATGGGGCACCCTGTCAGATCTCTTGCACACAGAGAATAAAAACCCCCACAGCTGCAGAGCGCTTTCTGCTTTACAGAAATTCTAGTCTCGGGCGTCAGAGCATCCCAGGAGGCAGGTACTGTGCTCCCAGCTGCACAGAGGAAGGTCTGTTCCAGCCACGTTCAGAGCCACCCAGCCAGGGAGCCAGGAGCAGAACCTGCTCTTCTGACCATAAGTTTAGTGCCTATTCCTGGCATGACGTTCCAAAGGGTCTTCTTGTCCCCTTCACCCTTTGTTGGCAGAGATTCTGCCTCTGAGGACCAAGGGTGCAAGAAAATGCCAGAATGGAGAGATCTGCCTCCTGGGGTTTGGTGCTGGGGACAAATGCAGCTCCGCCATGGCATCTAAGGGCTGGGAGGGATGGTCACCTGAGGTGGGGCTGAGGTGAGCAGGGGAGCTACTGTGCTCCCAGCTCAATGGGGGGCCCCTTCAAGATGATTTCTAAGGAGCTAGGTTAACATGGCAGGTTAGGATCCTACAGGAAGGAGTGGGCAATCAGAGTCACAGGAGGGGTGGGAAAGAGGTCACAGGCTAACTTCCGGCCCACTGCCCCATGAGACCTTGCCCCTCCTCCCCCGCCCCCGTGGACCTCCACAGCCAGCTGGCCTGACCTCTCTTTTCACCCATGCTGTCAGTTATGGTTGTCAGAGGTCCACGGCTAGTGAGTGGCAGAACTGGGACCAGAACCCATCTCTGGACGCCCAGTCGACCACTCTTGGCAATGCTCTGCCCTCCCTAGTGGGCATCCAACAGTTCTGGGCACAGGAGATGCCCTCCAAAAATGTTGCCTGAAGTGTGTCTGAATGGGGGACACAGCTCTGTAAGAACCATGGACCCATCCTGTTTCTCACCATCCTTCCTGCCTGCCCCCCAGCACGTGGAATACCTTAGATCTATAAGACGTTGGCTAATTGATGCAGCCCATGGCCCAGTGATTCCCCCATGGAGGTCCCCTGACCGGCAGACCCACTGCAGCAGATCAGCCTCAGTCTTCTGGGTCCCCCAAGCCTGGACCCCGCCCCTCCCTGCCCCTGTCTGACGATGCAACCCCACACAGGGCACCACCTCTGGCCATGTACTCTGTCACGATGTAAATGGGTTCCTTGGTGACCACGGCATAGAGACGAACAAGCCTCTCATGCTGGAGAGTTTTCATCAGGTTGGCCTCTGCCAGGAAGGCCTCCGGAGACATGGTTCCCTCCTTTAAGGTCTTGATGGCCACTTTCATGTTGTTCTTGTAATAACCTGAGCCCGGGTCGGGGAGAGAATACAGAAGCCATTCAGAAGACCCAGACGCTGCGGAAGGTGATCTCTTCACTACAATGTACATCAGCTTGCAGAAGCCATCCTTATTCTATAGGTGGAGGACTGAGGCCAGAGCTGGCCCCCGCCCCCCCCAAGAAGGAGCTCTGGGCTCAAATGTACAGCTCCTGCAGGTAACAGATGAGCTGGCTTCCCTTGCAGGATGCCAGCCTGTCTCAGCCCCCTGTGCTCGTCCGGAGCCTCAGGAAGTTGAGGAACTTCCTTGCCTGGAGGGGGGCCATTTTACCTCCTCGCCCCTGCACCGGGTCTATGTTGTGTCCCTTCTGCCCTCCCTATAGCCTGCCCCCTTTCCCGACATGAGTCTTTTCTACCACATGATAGCTTCAGTCTGGAAATGGGCATCCCAGCCCGTGGCAACACTTGGAGGCAGAGGTGGCTTGCAGACCTCCTTCCCTCCTTTCTGTGCCCTGCGATGCTCCTTTCCCACTGTACTTCCACATTCTCCCCTCCCTCCATCAAGTCCCCCACCCACATGAAAGGTAAAAGATAAATCATAATTGGACTCGCCCTTCTCAGGGGAGCTTCGCAAGGACCTACGCGGGGCTCCTGCTACAGGTGCTTCGGGTATCCGTCCCGGGTGCTGGAGGGTTTGGGGATGCAGCAGGATCCGACCTTGATATCATGCCCCAGAGATATGGACCATTCCAGGGATAAAATAGAGCACTGCTTTTTATAGTCTGATAGTGCCCTTGGTGAGCAGGAGAGTGGTCGTCAGCTACACATACAGGGACCTGGGAGTTAAATGACTTGGCTAGTCACCCCTCTACAAGCAGGGGCTTGGTCTATTATTAGAGTCCTAGAGCTCCCGGGTCACTGCTGACCATGTTTAACAGGTCATTTCATCTGGCAAACCAAAGCTAAGAGGAGTTAGCCAGATGTTCAAGTTCACACACTAGTCCATGGCAGGCTAGCCCTGGGTGGTGAAGAGTGAGGGAGGGAAGCAACTAAGGTGTTGGGAGAGCTGGAGTCTACTCCTACTGCACCACCGTGGTGTCCTAACAAGTGAGGGCAAGTCACTCCAATGTTCTAGGCTTGCCTTCATTACCTCATCTGTAAAATGGGTACCATCAGGGCGCCTGGGTGGCTCAGTTGGTTAAAATGGGTACCATCGCCTCTGGCCCTTCTCCCGAATAAGCTCTTGGGGGAAGCACAACGCACTGTGCATATCCCGAGCCTTCTGTGCTTCAGGACGCAGGGCAGGGAGAGAAAGGCTCCTGGCCGCCATGTACTCACCCATCCAGACTTCGCCAAACTGCCCAGACCCGAGTTTCCTGACCAGCTTGAGAGACTGCCTGGGGATTTCCCATTCATCCTGGGCCCAGGGGTTTTGAGGAACCAGGCTCACACAAGGGTGGGTCAGCCTCTGGCATAAACCGTCCCCTTTCTCTGCATTAGGGAAGAAGAGATGGGGCTGGAGATTACCAGAGCAACCGGATCACAGCTCTCCCTTGGGAACCATATCCTTCCCAGCAGTGTCCCCTTCTCGTTTTTGCCCACCACACTCCCATGTCCAAGTACACGTATGCCTGGGTACACATATACCACACACACTCTCTGCCATTTGTATTCATTTTGTATAAAGCAAGGCATGCTGTCCATTGACCTGCTCTCTCTAAGACTGAAAATCCTTGTTATTCTCCAAGTGGTCACATGCTGAGTGAGCCAGTAGAAGGGACTAAAGACATAAACTTTGAATCATTATGTTGATATTTGCCCAACCTTGGGATAATCCCCCCCCAAGATGGCACCAGTGAGTCACATGATCTTGAGATCTTAGTGATAGATCCAAGGGCTCCTCTCCCCACCGCCCCCCAACACATCCTCCACTCTTACGAGAATAATGCTGCACCAAAGCCTGGAGAGTAGGGAAGGTGATGCGGGGGGAGATGTAATAGCCCCCTTCATCCAGGGAGCGGATCTTGTAGTGTTTGATCATCTCCCCCTGGGTGGTCACATCCTTCACAGTCAAGGAAAAGGCACCTACAGGAGTAATAAAAACACAAGGTGTACAAAGGGAAAATCAGGATTGGGATTTGGGCTTCATTTCAAAGCCTCCCCAAATTCTGCTCCCCATTTTGACCCTTTCCACCATAAGTTACCTTTCTTTCATCTCAACCTCAACCCTCCAGAAAGCCTTCCCTATTCCTCTCCACCCAACTCAGACCTTGATGTTTCTCCCAAAGTTCAGCCAGGGAATCCCGGAACTCTGGAGCAGGGGCAGGATGTTCTCGCAGCAAACATGCTGTCCCCCACTTGGGGACCTGGTCATTTGGGGACCCCCTTTGCCATGGACTATTGAGAAATGTAGAGTTATTGGAGGAACTAGAGGATTGATTGATTCATGGATTCATTCACCCATTCATTCTAACTGAAAAGGCTGCCCTGCCCCCCACAAGAATAGCAAATCCCCAATTTAAGCACTCATGTCCATGGAGGAGAACAGAATAACTTATTTCCCAAATTCATACACATCTTCGCACCTTGTCATGTATATCACTGTCTGCCTGCAGACAAGGCGTAGGTAGCAGAAGCTAAAGGTTAAGAGCAATTTAGGAGGCAAGAGTTTCCACCGGAGAAAAGTCTTTCCACAAATTTGATGTTTTTATAAAATGCCTCTGTCCAGATCTCTGCATACCACGCCCGCCACTCTTAATTAGAAGATGAGGAAACTGAGGCCAGGAAGGGGAACTTCCTTGCTCTGGGTCACCCCGCTGGTTAGCGGCAGGCTTGAAGGCTCCCGATCCGCCCTGAGGACGCATTTGCGGTAAGCGATAATACCACGCTCCCCCGCTAGGTGTCAGGCTCGGACGCCTCTTCATCTGCGTGCCCACGCCTGGTTTTTCCGAGGTGCCGTTTGTCTCCATCGCAAACCACCTTTCCCTCTCATCTCCCTTAGCTATTGTGCCTCTCATCACCTACTTGCAAAAGGATGCAAGAAGTGTGTGCACCTTGCCGTCGCTAGGCCCATCCCACGCCCGCGACCCCAGCTCCACCCTGCACGCTGCAAACTGTCTCCCCCACCTCGCCCCGGTTAAGTGCAACCGTGTCCCAGTATCTAAGAAACCGGAGAGTGGCTCTAGTGGGTTCATTCAACCTCACACCACCCCGGTAGTGAGGAAGAGGGCCTTTCTTCCCCCCCCCCCCCTTTTTTTTTTTTTTTCAACTGTACCCTGTGTAGGAGGCATCATAAGAATCCTGGGAGACCCTCCTCTCCTCCCCACGATGCTGCTACGGGAGCTCACGATTTAGGGCCTCCCGCTTGCAGGGGCTCATCCAAGGGCCTGTCCCCCATTTCTTTTCACAGTTTAATATTCTTCTTAAAGGAGACCTCCAAATCCTATCAGCTGCAGGTTCAGGGCTCCCAGAGATTGAGATTTAAAACCCGCAGAACTGTCTGCTTTAGGACTGGGAAACTAGTTGGTCCTCACACAGATACCAATAAAGGGAGGCTTGAGAGGCTAAGTGACGTCCTGGAGGCAACACGGGGTGAGAATTCATTTCCCCTGCTTCTGAGGGCAGCGTTCCTTCCCTGCCTTACATCTGCCGGCTGTGGTTTGCAGATGCGGATGGAGGGCACTTGCTTCGGAGTTGTGAGGAGCACGTGTACATAGGTGTCTATGTGCGTATACATGTGTGTGGGCTTGGTGATGCTGGGGCAGTCCTGCAGCCCCGGCTCCAACTGGCCAATTTCCAGAGTGGACTAGCTTCCCCAGGGTGGGCAAGGACAGGAGGGGTAGCCCCACCTTTAGAGAACCCCTTCCTCCATCCTCAGGTTGGGGGTCCCTTTCTCTCCAGAGGGCACCTTAGCAATAGACAATGACTAAGACATTATGTGCAGGGGGAAATCACATGATTCTGGGACTTGTGTCAACATAGTAGGGGTGGGGATACACAGGAAACAAGATCGGCTGAGCGATCATCGTCAAAGCAGAGTGTTGGGTACAAGGGGTTCCATGATACTATTCTCTCTACTTCTGTACATGTTTGAAATATTCTATAAAAACAAAACAAGTATGTCACCTCCAGTGATTCCCATATCATTTCTTGGTCATAGGTGCTTTGCCGTTAAAATGGAATAGTAGCAATATGGCAATATCCATATATATATATATATATATATATATATATATATATATGTACATAGATAGATAGATAGATAGATAGATAGATAGATAGATTTAATTCATCCACTGGTGCATTTCCAGAAATTCTGTACAGAGCACCCAACTTCCCAATGCACCCCTCCTACTCCTCTACCTGACCCTGACCCTTTGAAGGGCAGGGAGGCGTCGGGATCTCCCCTGAGCCTCCCAGGGTGTAATGAGCAGCTCTCTTTGTCCCACTTTTGCTGTTCTAGTGCTTCTACTCACTGCAGTTCTCAAGCCGTGATGGAGCTGAGGGACAAGGCCGGCGGGGTGCTCCCACTAAGCAGAACCTCTGTCTCCTCTCATTGCCCCAACCACAGGGAACCAACTTGCAGCACAGCCACCGTCTCTGCCCTTCCTCCTCTGATGTCACAGTCGCCACCTCCTCTCCAGTTAAAAATTGGCCACAGGATGTAAGAAGTCTTTATGGGCCACGTCCTGTTGAACAAAGGCTTTCTTCACATTGCTTGGGAAATTCCCTTCCACCAGCCCATGACAGGCTAGCTGGACACAAGGTAGAGCTTGTGCAGCCTCTTAGATGATGTGGGCTCTGACCCTCCGACCCCTGTTCACTGTTGGCCTCACAGGAGTCACTTCCTCCCTTAGGGACTCAGTTTCCTCACCTTTCAAATGGGGATATTGGCTCAGCATCCCAAAGACGGCAAATATGTACCATATATAATGTTTGGAGCAGCATGTTCATAACAGCCCCAAGCTGGAAATAGCCCATGTCTCCCAACATTAGAAAGGAGAAACAGCTTACAGAATATTCATATGCTGGGTTCTGTATAGCAGTGAAAGTAATGGACTATTGTCCTCCCCGACAACATGAGGGGACCTGTTACGGGCTGGACTGTATCCTTCCCAAATTCCTGTGTTGGAGTCCTCACCTCCAGTACCTCAGAATGTGACTCTATTTGGAGATGAGAGCTTTAAAGAGGTAACTACTGAAGTCATCGGGGGCGGGGGGGGCCTAATCCAATATGACTGGTGTCCTTGTTAGAAGAGGAGATTAGGATGCAGACTGAGGACAGACCAGGTGAGGACACAGGGAGAAGGCGGCCATCTGCAAGCCAAGGAGAGAAGCCTCAGAAGAAACCAACCCTGCCGCCACCTCAATCTTGGACTGCCAGCCTCCAGCACCGTGACACAGTACATTTCTGTGAAGACCCCCAGTTTCTGGTACTTTATTACAGCAGGTCTACCAGATTAATATAGAATGTCACAAACAATGTCGAGTGGGAGGGACAAGACATACAAAAATAAAAATGGTATGATTCCACTTGCATAAAGCTAAAGAATATATAAAACAGGGGCGCCTGGGTGGCTCAGTTGTTAAGTGTCTGCCTTCGGCTCAGGTCATGATCCCAGGGTCCTGGGATCGAGCCCCGCATTGGGCTCTCTGCTCCGCGGGAAGCCTGCTTCTCCCTCTCCCATTCCCCCTGCTTGTATTCCCTCTCTCGCTGTGTCTCTGTCAAATAAACAAAATCTTTGAAAAAAAAAAAAAAAGAATATATAAAACATGGGTGGCAAGGAAGGATTTCCCTAAAAGTTGGGGTGCCTGGGTGGCTCAGTCGGTTAAGCGTCTGCCTTTGGCTCAGATCATGATCCCAGAATCCTGGGATCAAGTCCCGCATCGGGCTCCCTGCTCAGCGGGGAGTCTGCTTCTCCCTCTGCCACTCCTCCTGCTTGTGTTCCCTCTCTTGCTGTCTCTCTCGCTCTCAAATAAATAAATAAAATTTTTAAAACAAAGAAAAAAAAAAAAGAAAAGAGGATTTCCCTAAATGTTGAGATAGCGGTGACCTCTCTGGGGGGTGGGTAGGTTGAGTCAGAGAGGGGCACAAGTGAGCAGTGAGAGGGGCTGTGGACGTCTGGAATGTTCGCTCTCTTGTGGCTGCATAGGTGTTTACCTATTATGACTCTCTGATTATACCCTCACTTATAATTTATGCAGCTTTTATGAGTTTTATATGTCAAAACAAAGGAACTTTAAGAAGGAAAGAAGGAGAGAAAATCAAGCGAAAGAGAAAGAGAAAGCCTGGTGGCCTGCGGGCGGCGGCGGCAGAAATGTTTTGCTCAGTCAGAGGGTTTGAATCCATGAGTGCTCCCAGTTCTCCACAACGGCCACCCCCCTTCTTTCATATCCAGCTATGGGCCATTCTCCAAACTTCTGTCACCTTCCAGGCTCCTGTAATTGCCTCTGGCTGAGATGATCCCTAAGGAGTCTATTGGCTCCCAAATCCTTTGATTCCAAAATGTGGCTCTGGGTCGCGCCCCCTCTTCCGACCCCGCCAGCCTCGGTGTCCCCGTTGATCCAGAGATGATGCACGGTGGCCTGGGCGGGAGCAGCCCTCCAACTGCCTCTCCTCCCTGCGCCCTGTACATTTCCAACCTGGCCAGTGGAGACCTGTTGGCGCCACAGCCTCACACTCAGCTACTGGGCACTAGACGGGCTGTCCAGGCGGGTCCTGAATTGAGAGGGAGACAGGAGACCCGGAAGCCACCCAGGGTTCCCCTGGCTGGCATTCCCCTCCCAGAAGCAGTCTCAGGGGGCTTCCTGGGGCCTGCACAGGAAGAGTGTGCTGGGGGCCATGCTTACCTTTGTTGGTTTCACTCTCTCTGATAAGAAAGGAGCCCGCCTTATTGATTGGAGCCAGAAGCTGCCTCTCAGCATCTTTCCGGCTAATTGATCTAAAGAACCATCTGGAAAAGGGTAAAGGCAGGCAAACCTCAGAGGCTGGTCATGCTTCTCGGAATATTCTTATCTGTACCTCCCTTCTAAGCTGTATGCCCCCCTCAAAAAATAAAATAGCGTTTTCCTGTTTTCAGGTTAACCCTGAACTAACAACACTCCTCATACCTTGATTCATGAAATGCCCTTTGGCCCCTGGGCCCCCTTTTCTTTTCACTTCCCATCAGCAGATGGACTTACTGCTTTCTTGAACTGAGAACATTTTTGGGGTGCCCTTTGTTAATTCTACCCTGGGAAAAGGCACCCACTTTCTCTCAGAGCACCCCCCTCCTTGAGGTGGAGTCTGAATTCCACAAAGTACTGTGACTCTCAGAGCACAGATTCCCGCCATGTTCCTCTCAAACATGGACCAGTCAGTGTGGAAGTAAGAACCCATGGCCCCACATGCTGTTCCAGGGAGAGGCACAGGGCTGGGAGTGCCAGACAGAGAACCCTTCCAAGGGCGACCATCGCTGGGGGATACCAGGTGAGGCCACTATCCCGGTTCCAGCACTTTGCTCATGAGTTTGGTAGACTCTGAGCTCTTTCAGGGGAAAAGCCACATCCTACTCATTCTTACAGCTTTCTCAGTATGAGGACAGAGTCAGAGTCTGGGTCCTGTTTGCTCAGCGTGTGCTGTGGGAGGGAATAAGTGACTGGTGCTGTGTGGAAGTGGGTTATGAGGATGCTGGGGAGTAGTGCTCTCTGGAGGCCAATTCTGGATGAAGCCACCATGCTGTGAGTCCCCCTGAGGTCTGCGCCCCTGAGGCCTGCCCACTGGAGGCATGGGAGGAGAGGGAGCTGATCACCAGGCCTCGATGTTAGCTTGCAAGGCCATGGGCTAGGAGGGACGTTTCCCTCCAAGTGAGCCAGGGGAGGGGCAGCTCCATTTCACAGACGGGAAGAGTGAAGTGAGGACGGAGGGGTGGCTCCCTGAGCACCAGGTCGTCTGGGACGGTGGATAAGCCCACCCCGCAGTTCCAGTTGGTGCCCCTTTCCTGTTCCTTCCACGCTGGGCTCACAGAGGCTCAGCTTTCAGCCTTCTGACCCCTCCCTGCCCAGTAGACCCCAGAGCAGAAGCAGCAAGAGTGCCTCTGCTTTGAAGGGCCTTCCGTGTGTCCACCTACTTTTCCACTTCCAAGGTCTCCACTCGGGCCACAAAGTTGCTGGGCACGTAGCCTTCTCTTCCAGTGATGAGAGACCTGGCCAACCACCAGTCTCCAACTCTACGGAGGAGGAGGGAAAACCAAAATGGCAGAGTGGCTCCTGTGGGCCTCTCTCGGGGGGCCGCTCACAGCCCTCCCCCCACTCGATCGCATCCCTGAGGCAGAGCAGTCACGGAGGGCAGATGAGAGGGAACGTGTACGAGTTGCTCAGTAAGGGGGCTGCTAACTTGCTGAGCATCTCACAGCCCAAGCTGCCCCTGGTCTAGGTAGGAAGGGGATGATGCAGCCTCCAGGGGAAGAGTTTGTCCAGACAGCCTGACCACCCCAGAGGGCCCCTGTCTTCTGTGAGTAGCCTTCCTCTTGATTAATGGGACAGATCAAGAGTTCAGTGAGTGAGTTGGTACCGGACAGGAGGAGAGCTGTTGCCCAAAGGAGGAGCCGGGCAGCCCACGTATGTCCAGAAGGTCAGGGCTTTCGTGCTTTTGGCTCAAGGTCATCACAGAACTTCAAGAACAAAAGCAGAACCTCAGGGCTCCACAGAACAAGCCGGATGTTTGAGAGAGAGCAGACTTTGAAGGAGTTTCTGAGAGGGAGCATTGGAAATCAAGTAAAGTTGATTTCACGAGTAGAATCCTGTGCGAGGTCTGGTCTGGCAAAGGGGACGCACAAAGCTGTGGCGGGGCTGCCAGGCAAGTGCTGTCCCCATCAAGAGGGCTTCATGGAGGAGGTGACGTTCGAGGTGGGTTTTGAAGGAGGAGTAGGATTTTGACAGTGGGGCAGGAGACAGTGAATGGGAACCACCTTGTGAGAAAGACTTTGGAATGGTAGATAGAAGGAAGACGACTGGGTCAAGGTAAGAAGAAATGGCGGTGACTGGGCTGGGGGTGGAGTGATGGAGGAGATACTCATGGAGGGTGGGGGTGGGGTGAGGTGAGGAGTTGGACGGCTGGGTGGCCATGCTGCTGTGATAGGGAGCCACAGAGGCCTCTGACCACAGAGCCGCATTCCAGAAACTTACTCCTTCAGTATCTGCAGCTTCTCCCCCTTCAGCATCTGCAGGTCCCTGTCATTCACCGAGCTGTAGTCGTACAGGGCCACCACGAAATGCTCCTCTAGAGCGAACAAGAAAGAGATGGGCACTGCTCAGGCCCAGCAGAGTGAGGGCAGGGGCTGGATAAGTCTGTGCTGTGGGCCATCTCTGGTTGCCATGAGGTCAGGAGGATGCAGGGACAGAGGGGAAGCTGTGGTGTGCTTTCTTGCTCACCGATGCAGCAGAAGACACTCCTGTCTAGCAGAGGGACTTCCTGACCTTGCTGCCGGGAACAAGGATAGGCTGCCCCACAAAGCCCATCCTGTCTTCCCCTCTGGTCTCCACATCGAGGCTCTAAGGCCTGGCCAGCACCACGCTCTCCAGGAGTGGCTGGCCCGAAGATCTAGGGAGATTGGCTGCGTTGGGCTGATGGCTGCCCTCCCAAGTTTGGGAACGAGTGTTGGCTGATTCCTTATTGCCTCGAAGGCACATGAGCTTCCCTTCTCTTCCCCTTTCCCAGCTGCCCCTTCACATCTATTCCAAAGGGGCTAGTTGTCTTGGAACGTGGCCGCCGTAACCTTGACCTGTAACTGTGCCCGAGGCCTGTCACAGTGCGCCTGGCGGGCGGTACCCCTGACTTGCTGCTGTTCATGGGAGCAGACATCTGGACGGCCACGGCCAGTGAGGAAGGCCTTTCTGAACAGCTCTGGGGAGCCAAGAGCCATTGGAAAAGTCACTTGGAGACCACCCAGCTTACCTGGGAGTAGATGACTCAGCTTTGTCACCTATGTGTGGTGTGACGGCTAGTCACCTCCCCATGGGGGGGAAGGGGGATTGGAATAGATGACAGCCCCCCCCTCCAGTTCTGAGACTGAAGTTATTGCACCAAAGGCAGTTAGTTTGTTTTCCCCAGGGCTTCCTTGCTGGGGCCGTGAATCCCCCTTGTAGGAAGTGATGGACAAGCCCTGTGGTAATTAACCGCATCCCCAGCAGGATGAGAAACACCAGGTAAGATAGCTCATCTGGTTTCAGCATCTTGCTAGGGTGTTTGACAGACTCTGAGCTCTTTCAGGTTGAAGAGCCACGTCTTATTCAATTTTGCAGCCTCCCCAGTATTTGGCTCTGGGTACTGTTTGCTCAGTGCTTGCTGGGTGGGGGAATGAGGGACGCAGGCTCTGGCAGAGCTCCTGGTGCTCCTGCAAGCCAGTTCTGAAGGAAGCTATCATCCTGTGAGCACCGCCCCACCCCAAGGTCCAAAGCCCTGACCCAGGAGGGCCAGGATCACTCATTATGCGATCCCCCACTGTCCTACCCACCAGAGTGGCAGTAGAGACTGGGGGTGAGGGAGGGTGTCCTGAGTAGTCAGAAGGTCAGTGGCAGCTTTTGAAAGTGGGGAAGTGGGCAGAAAGATGGTGCTTCCATACACGGAACAGACTCAGGGCAGGAGGGAAGATGCAGACCCGTCGGCCCTCGCCCTTTGAGGTTGGGAGTTAGAATCTTTGAAAACTTGGGTTTGTTTTTATGCTGTTTGTATTTACTGTAATATTTTTCTTTTTGTCTCATTTACAGTTTGTCAGGTCCTTTTTCTGAAAAACAAAACCCAGAAAGCCACCCAGGCTCAGATACAGGAACTGGGGCTTGGTTCCTGGAGGGGCCCCCATGGGCAGGGGCAGGTGAAGCCTGGGGCAGAGCTGGGCCACACCCCGCACTGTGCCTGGTTCAGCCCCCTGCCCCCACAGCCTCTTCCTCTCTGACCCTAAAGGGGCTGCCCTGTCCTCTCCAGGAAGCTGCTCCCAACTGGGCCCCTATTCTGCCTGCACGCAGCCCGGGCCCAGAGCAGATGGCCTGTAGAGCCTCAGCTTCAAAAGCAGCCCCTTCTTACCTTGGTCCAGGCACGTGTCCGGAGGTGCAGGAGCCAGGTGGTTAAATAGGACCTGCAGCAGAAACACACACATACACACAAGCACATGCACACACACACACACACGCTGCATTAGTTCAGCGTTGCTGGGCAGGGAACCTGTTGCACCTGTCAGCTGGGTGCCTTGTAGGGAGCGGCTCTGTCAACAGGAGGTTGCACAGGTAAATTGTACACGTGGTGTCACAACTCCTCAGGGACCAGTGTCATCTCACACGACCCCTGGACCATATACGGGGTCAGAGGAGGGGGGTGTGGGGGTGCCCCAGCGATGTAAGAGGCAGCTATGGAATCCGGCGGGGGGGGTTGGAAAGTCAGATCACCTGGATTCAAATGCTGGCTCCACCATTAAATGATGAAGCTGCAAAAGGGTATTTGTTCTTAGGGAAAATAATTTTAAAAGCACATTTCCTTAAAACTCAACAAATCTATCCCTAGGTATATACCCTGTAGAGAAACTTTTGCATGTGTGTACCCAGAAACATGTACGAAAATGCTCCCAGCAAAAATTACAATAATACATAAGTATTGTAAAGGGTGGAAGTCATCCTTACGACTAATGACAGAAAAATAGGCAAACTGGGGCACAGTCATGCAAGGAAATGCCACGTACGCCACTGTGGGAGCTCCTGAGCTCTAGCTACGTGCATTGATGTTGATGAAGGTCACAGACATAACGAAGATCTGACAACCAAGCCGTCAGAAGAATACATGCTGTTTGATTCGATTGATTGAAAGTTCATAACGGGCAAAATTAAAGTAAACAGTCTTTAAGAGTGTACACATGTGATGATACAAAAAAGCAAAGCTCAGGAATGATAAACACGTTCAGGGTAGGGACCTGCGGTGAGGGATGGACTTGGGGGGACAATGGTCACTTCTCCTGAAGGTCAGAGGGGCTGCACTGGGTGTTCATTTCATTATTCTTTTAATCTGATGGATGTGTTATGAATATTCTTTGTTTGTCTTCCCTCTTTATTGAGCACAATTTTGAAGTAGCATTTTGCCAAATTGTATGTACAGTCTGGCTCCACTGAAAATATAAACACATAATATAAATAACATCGAGAATAGGCAATTTTTAAAAATTATTATGTTATGTTAGTCACCATACATTACATCATTAGTTTTTGATGTAGAATAACATCGAGAATAGGGTCTGGGGGCAGGAGCTCTGAAGTGCTAACTCTGGGTATCGCTGGCTATTGGGATAATGAGTATTTATAATTTTTCCCATAATAGTATATTATGTAATTTTTTAAAAGTAAAAACATTGAGGCACCTGGGTGGCTCAGTCAGTTGAGCGTCTGCCTTTGGCTCCGGTCATGATCCCAGGGTCCTGGGATCGAGTCCAGCGTTGGACACCCTGCTCAGCGGGGAGTCTGCTTCTCCCTCTCCCTCTGCCCCTTGCCCCTGCTCGTGCTCTCTCTCTCTCAAATAAATAAATAAAAAATCTTTAAAAAAAAAATAAAGTTAAAAACATTCCAGGCTCTATAACTTACTAGCATGTAACTTTGGGGAAATTACTAAGTCTAAGTCTGAGTGTACCCCGGCCATCATTCACTCATTCAACAAACATCTCATCGTTCTGTTCCAAGCCCTGAACTAAATTGGGACACAGATAAAATGCCTCGTTTGTCTAAGAAACGGGATTAGCAATCCCCACGACCCATCAAGTCACTGTTGGACTAAAGTGATGACCAGTTGAATGTGCTCCTGGAGGTAGAGAGCAAGAGAGCAGGTTCCAGGCATGACTCCCAACTGCCCCAAAGAGAGGTGGCCAGGGTCACAAACAATCATCTAAAAATGCCTCTTTGGAATGCAATAACCTCAGTGAAAGGGTGCTACGTGCTCTGTAAACAAGTCAGAACTGCATCTCAAGCTCCACAGGAACCTGAGGGTTTGCTGGGGAGGTGTGAATAGTTTTAGGATTCCTCATCCCTGGAGAGTAAGCTCCTTAGAATGCTGACAGCGGTGCCGTGAAGGGGGCACTGATGTCCAGGAGCTTCTGGGTAGGGGTGGGGGCAGCAGATGTTGCTAAATGCCTCAAACCATTTCCCACCACACCCTCTTCTCGAGCTGACCTTTTTGATTTCTTTTTCTCTTCAAGGCTGCACTTGAGAAATGAGAACTGGTTAAGAATTATTGGGGACTGCCCATACCCGGTCCTGTGCTAAGGGTAGTACGTACGGAATTGCATGGTTGTATATACATCACATATTGTTACAGCCCTATCAGAAAGGCACTTTCACTATACCCATTTTGCAGATGCAGAAACTGAGGCATAGAGGAGTTAAGTAACCCGCTTCAAAGCACACAGCTGTTCGATGTAAACACCAGCAATCCGACTGCTAAGCATTCTACTAAACTGCCACACCAACATGAGGTGGTACCATGTTTGGTGGCAGCGGCAAGGAGCCGATTTGTCAGAGCCCTGAATTAGTTAGAGATGGCCCTGGAGCTGGCTGGAAACAACAGCAGCCTCCAGAGAGCCGCATGTGCTCTCTGCTCTTCTCCCCCCCAACCCCCCTCCATCTGGGAACAGCCATCACTCACCAGGGGTGGCAGTGGTGGGGCATCTTTGCTCTGGGTGCTGACCTTCATAGGACTCCACTGGCCCTTACTCTTCTCCTTCACCTGCTTTTTGCTGCTCACCACTCCCATCCTGGCAGAGAGCACACAGTAGATTAGTGATGTGACTAGGTTCTCAGTACAGAAGAACTCCCCCAACCCCTTCCGGATGGCCAATTAGAAAGAAAGGGAGGAGGGAGGGAAGTGGGGGGGGCAATGAAGGTCAAAATAAGAACATGGAGTCAGTAGGGGGTCTGGCAGGCTAAGCTCGCATTGTCTTTTTTTCCCCAGAGCAGGAAGAAGTGGTCCAGAGAGGAGGAATGACGAGGTTTAGGTCACAGAGATCATCTGGTCTGAGCAAACTGCCAGAAACTGGTGGGGTGGACCCCTATGCCCTGGGGACAGGAGCCCTGGCATCCAGAAAGAGTCTGACAACCGGTCTGGTGGTCTGGGTTCTAGTCTTCACTTTGCCACGGGAGGCATTACATGGGAAGTTCACGTTCCTCTCTCGGCCCATGTAAGAACATGTCTGAGGTTCTTCCCCATTCAGATTTTCAGGTGAGAGGCTATAAATTCAGGGCACAGTGATGGTTCAGGCATCTGAGGCCAACTGCCTCTTCTCAGTAATCTCAGGGAAACTTCCTTAGAGGTGAGAGAAATATAGCCAAGATTTTTCTTGGGTAAAGGATCCTAGAATGACAGAAGTGGGGAAGATGCTAGAGACCACAGCCAACATCACCACGACGTCAGCACCACCTCCATTCCAGGGGTGGTTATTTAGGAAGGGCTTACTCTTGACCGGGAACTTCACAAACCCTGTCTCCCGTCATCCTTTTCACTCTAAAGTAAACATAAGTAGATGTTATCACTGTCCCAGACTGAGGTTTGACATGTTCAATAGCTGGTTCACGGTCACTTAACCTTTGAAGAGCCAACTCTGGAGCCCTGGCTGACCCCACATCACCATACTCCACCTCACACCTGGCCCATCCCCAAGATGCAGACATTCAATTCCTGCTCTTGTCTGAAGGGCTGTGCGGTTGATGGAGAGTTCCTGACGGCTTTCGGATATGTTCACAGCATTTCTTTGATTCCAAGATGTACCTTTTTTCACATTTCAGTATCTCTGAAACCATGATGTGTTTTACAATTGATGATGGTTCATAAAGTAATTAGCAGCATCTTTTTCCCCTATGTTAGTGATACATAAAATAAATGCTAGCCTTCCAAACAGCAGTGTCTTAGATTTAATGAAACGCAGTGGGACTTTTCTTCCAGAAAGTTGAAAGCACATGTTTCATATTACCTCCCCTCAAACTCACCTTGAAGAAAAGGAAGACTATAATAATTTTAAATATAAGACAGAGAGCCACAATAACAAATAATCCATAAGTACTTTGTTGGAGTACGCCTTGCATACAGAGCATGCAATACCTCACATTTGTAAAAGAACAGGACTTTTTTTGTTTTTAAGTACTTTCTTTATGTCAGTTCAGATAAACCTTAGCAGCAAATGAAATTTGGTGCCAAAGTGAAACATTTCAGTTTTCAGAGATTTTTTAGTATCAGAATTTTGCATAAGGGATCATGGGTTTCTATTAAGAATTGATACTGAGCCCTGTGTCACGTCGGGCTCTCTGCTCAGCAGATGATCTGCTTCTCCCTCTCACTCTAGCTCTGTAGTCTCCCCACCCCTCAAATAAATAAATAAAATCTTTAGAGGGGGAAAAAAAAAGACTTGATACTGAATTTTATCAGGTACCTATTGAGTATCTTTTCATATGATAATTTAATTTGTTGCTGTGATGAATTATGTTGATAAATTTTCTGCTACTGAAACTTCCTTCCATTCTGAAATAAAAGCTGTTTGGTTACAATTCATCAGTCTTTTTGATACATGGATGGATCCTATTTGCCAATATTTTATTTCAAATGAGAATCAATATTCCCGAATGGGTTCTGTGTATGAGGAGTTAACACTAAGATGATGCTGGCTTCATAACATACAGGAGAGCTGTCCACCTTTTTTCCTATGGCCTTGAATTGTTTTTTTTATTTTTTATTTTTTTGGCCTTGAATTGTTTAATAACCCTGGGACTCTCTGTTCTTTAAAGGCTAACTAGAACTTGGCCAATAAGTCATCTGTTCTTGGGGTCTTTTTAAAAAATAGATATTTAGGGGCGCCTGGGTGGCTCAGTCGTTAAGCGTCTGCCTTCGGCTCAGGTCATGATCCCAGGATCGAGCCCCGCATCGGGCTCCCCGCTTGGCGGGAAGCCTGCTTCTCCCTCTGCCACTCCCCCTGCTTGTGTTCCCTCTCTGACTGTGTCTCTCTCTTCAAATAAATAAATAAAAATAAAAAAATAAAAAAAATAAAAAGTAGATATTTAAGTAAATTTCCAATTTCTTTTATAGGAATTTGTCAGTTCCCATTTTTTCTCCTCCTCGCACCATTTTGATGATTTATATGATTTATTAGTAGAAATTTGATTTCCTCCACATTTTCCAGTTTGTTCACAAACCCTGTCATAAAGTTTTATGTAGTATTGTCTTGTAATTATTTTAACCTCTTCTCTTTCTTATGTCTTCTTTCTAGCTCCTAATGTTAATTAAATGAACTTTCAATAATAATTACAATTTTTAATATGATAAAATTTATCTGAAGTTTTCTCTGACCAAATAAAGTTTTATCTAGCTTTAAAATGATGAAAAGGGGGCGCCTGGGTGGCTCAGTTGGTTAAGCGACTGCCTTCGGCTCAGGTCATGATCCTGGAGTCCCGGGATCGAGTTCCGCATCGGGCTCCCTGCTCGGCAGGGAGCCTGCTTCTCCCTCTGACCCTCCCCGCTCTCATGTGCTCTCTGTCTCTCTCATTCTCTCTGTCTCAGATAAATAAATAAAATCTTTAAAATGATGAAAAAGAAGACAATAATCAAAACAGCATAAAATTGGAGTAAGAATAGACATATCATCAGTGGAGCAGAATAATGAACATGCGAACAGATTCCAGTGCATTTGGAACTGCATATATGAAAAAGGTAGCATTTTACTTAAATGGAGAACTGATGGTTTGTTTTAATAAATGGTATTAGGAAAATGGCTGTCTACTTAGAAGAAAAGACAATTGGACTCCTACCTCACACCATATTAAAAATAAATTCCATGTGTACTGAAAAAAAAATTAAAAATTTTTAAAAATTTAATTGAAAGAAAATTTAGGAGACTATATATATGACCCAGAGTTTGGAGATAACAATGAACAAGGATAGAATAGCCAGAAGCTGAAAGGACAAAAAGACATATTTTTAGAAAAAGACAAATTTATAAACGTGAAAGGTATTATATGGTAAAAGAAACCATTATGAAGTCAGTACCTGAGCAATAGATTGGGAAAAAGATTTGCAAGGCATACCGCAGATAAATGTGTATTTATAATATACACAGAGCTCATGAAAATTAACAAGAATATGGGTCTAGCATACAACCCACTCAATAGAAAAATGAGTAAAGATTGTAAATGTCAGTTTATCCAACACAAATCCCACTAGCTAAATAAACATGTGAAAAATGTTGAAATTACTTACTGATGGGGAAATGCAAACTAAGATAATAAAATAATCACATTACATCAATAGGATTGGGAAAAAAATAAAAGGAATGATAATACCAATTGTTGATGGTAAAGCAAGGGAGAATTATGTTTTCATACATTTTTGGTACAAAAGTATTTATTATAATTACTGTTCTTTCATCTCTCCTTCCCCATTGTATTTCTAGGATCAACCCTCAGTGAGGTCTGGGATCTTTGTCTTACTCATTGTTGAATCCAAATTGCCTAACAAGGAGTAAGGACTTAATAAATATTTATCGGACAAATAAAATATGAAATATTACTGACTGTGTAGAAATTCTTTCAGTTTTATTAAAATTAAAAAATACATACATCTTTAAATTAACAATCCCACTTCTGGGAATCTCAGAGACTAATTAAACATCATTATATAGGAATATATAAGATATAAAAATGTTTATTACAGCAATCTTTGTAGCTACAAAAGCAAAACAAAAAAAACCCCTGTAACTGCTCACCATTTGGGGAATTATTGAATAAATATGCATTCTAAAAGTCTCTAATATATTACACAAGTCTTAAAAAGAATGTACTAGATCTTTACAAGTGAAGCTGAGAAGAATTTCTAGAACATGTTGTTACATGAGAAAAGCAAGATGCACAGAGGTGCATGAAGTTATCCCATATTTAGAAATACCAAAGAATGAGAAAAGAAACCTCTACGCAGACACGTGCATACATTTTTATGTTACATGAAGAGAGTTTTGGGAGGATGAACACAAAGTTATTTACTTTCACTATTGGTGGTGGAGGTAGAGACAGACAAGGGAGGTGGAAAACAAAAAAACAAAACAAAAGCAAATTGTAAAAATCGTGTGTGTATGTGTGTGTGTGTGCATATTGTAGGTGTTACTGGGAAGCAGTGCCTCAAAAAGATATTTCCTAAAATGTTAATGTTGATTACCTCAGGTGAGAGGACTTCATGTGACTTTTACCTTCTTTCGTATAATTTTACATGTTCCTTGAATTCTTTAATAGGAAGCATGTATTATTGGTACAAGCAGAAAAAGAGAATACCAGTGACTTGTCCAGCAACAGAGAGGCACAAGGCCTGGGGCCAGGACCAGCCCCAGTTCTTAAGAATAGCCACTGAGCAGGGGTGCCTGGGTGGCTCAGTAGTTAAGCGTCTGCCTTCGGCTCAGGTCATAATCTCAGGGTCCTGGGATCAAGCCCTGCATCAGGCTCCCTGTTCAGCGGCACGCCTGCTTCTCCCTCTCCTTCTCCCCCTGCTTGTGTTCCCTCTCTCGCTGTGTCTCTCTGTGTCAAATAAATAAATGAAATCTAAAAAAAAAAAAAAAAAAAAAAAAGAACAGCCACTGAGCAACCACCAGGGCTGCCTGAGCCTCACCCTTTTCCTGACCTCTGGCTCAATGAAAGGTCAGCAAACAGCAGCTTCTAGAATTTTCCCAACTTGGGCTCCTGCTTCTGCCACTGCCCAAATGATCAGCCATATCCGGTCAGCCATATCGCCACCAATTTTAAACTTCCTGAGCAAATGTTTATGTCCACTTAACATAACCGAACATTTAAATAACTTGACAAAAAGTAAAATTCCTGAAATCCAATCACCCACTACTTACACTTCTTTGTCCTTCGACGCCTTAGCAGTGTATATACAGATGACTTTTCATGGTTTCTATACATATATAGGTTCTCTATGGGTCCCTCCACCCCAATAGCTCTGACTGGAGACTAGAGTTACTCAGGAGGCCATGTGACGACCAGAGCTGTGTCTGGGTGCTGGGGCTGCCACCCTGCTGTGATATTTTAACAGTTTCAGGCTGGGCGGAGCCAGGAAATGCAGAAGCCCATGCAAAACCAAAGTGTAACACATGCAGGTCCTGGGTGGCTCCAGGTGGCTTTGCTGCACCGAGAAGACACTGGCCTCTGTTCCAGTGGTGAAGGAGGGAAGGACGGATGGAAGAGAGGTGTGAGTCTGTGTGTGTGTGTGTGAGAGAGAGAGACGGAGTAGGGAGGGAAGGAGAGAGGGCGTACACATGTGAACCTGTGCATGTATCCGTGTTGCGTGTGCGTGCGTGCGTGTGTAGCGGGGGGCAGCCAGCAAGAGGGAGGGAAGGTGAGGCAAGGGACTTCTGTTTGTTTATTTGGAATGGATTCTATCCCCCTGCGTAGACTCTGACCAGAGCAGGGAGGTCCGTGTTTGCCCCAGGGGAGATGCTCAAAGCCTGATACACAGCTGCAGCCTGACACACAGCTGCAGCCTGACAAGGGATGTGGTGGAGGCAGCAACTAAAAATAGAGAAACTAGAAACCCTTTATTTACAGTTGCCCAGCAGTTCACGGGTAGAAAAGCACTTGGCATGTATGATTTATTTGATATTCATGAAAGCATCGATAGGTTGGTTACAATTATTCTCATTTTATGGCTGAAGATAAGAGCGGCGAGGTGGCTTGCTAAGGTTACACTGAGGTGGCAGAGCCAGGAGCTCGAGTACTGCCTGGAACTCACTGCTTGAAGCAGGCGCACAGGTGGCCCTGCCAGGGGCTCCATCCACCTTGACCCACAGTTCAGGTTCAGGTTCAGATACCCTATCTTCTCCTCCATGAGGGCTGCCACCTGCCTCGGAAGCTGTCCATCGAGAGGAGAAACCTCCGGGTTTGCTGCTGGAGCGGGGAGGTCTGGGGGCTGTGTGCCCCTCTGGAGTTTGGGCACACTCAGGCAGATTTCTCCCTACCCTTGGTGCAGTGCAGGGAGTCAGGGGTTCAAGGAACCTGGACTCAAAAGCAAGCTAAGTATTGGCCGTGTGAACCTGGGCAAATCCCTTAATCTCTCTGAGTGTCAGTCTCCTTACCTATAAAATGGGGAGGTTTGAAACTTTTCTTCGTTTCATACATAAAGCCTTCCTGAAAAAGCATACTCAGTGGTGAATGCTGAAAAAAGTTAAACAATGGATTTTGCTGTTTTGTGGGGGAGAGAGCAGTTTTCTACGGAATTAAGCCATGTTATGAAATTCTCAATTAAGTCTTGTCTATTTGGCAAATCTTCACCATCTATTTTCAGCCTCTCACAGATGTTTTTAAATTATGCACTCACCTATCATTATGGGCATAATTTCAATGACTATTTGACTATTTGTGTTAAATTAGAGGAAAATGCACCAAAATATTAAACCAATTGTGCAAACACAAATACCCAGGCAAAAATGGTTGTCCTGCCAAGACCAAGCTGTTAGCAGGCGGTTGCAGGCGCCCGTGATGCTGAGAAAGTTCATTCACCAGCTGACGTGCTCAAGTTCAAATGCAACATATGGAAAATGTTTTGGAATATTGACACACAAATATGTAGGTTTTCTAAAGGTCAAGACTAACAGCTTGTATATAATTCTCATGGTTGTCATGCGAAACAACAAGATGAGGGCAGGAAAAGAACAGAAGATAGAGAGCACTAAATAAATATTAACTAGAATATGCCCAGAGCAACTTGGGTGACACTTTCCCTCTCCAGAGTTTTATGATGCCCAAAGGTGGCCCTGGGATCCACTGGGATTCCCATCTTTTTTTTTTAGGAGGGGGTTCTGAGGGCCTGGTGTTAGAAGCCAGGGTGTTTGGTGGTGGTGGTGGGCAGGGGCACAAAGGCCAATGTAAATGGGGCTGCTGTGTGGCCCAGAAAACTGTCTTCTGGAGCTGCTGTGTGGCCCAGAAAACTGTCTTCTGGAGCAGTGAGTACATGGCTCTGGATCCCTCCACCTGTACTCACTGCTCCAGAAGACCAGGCATGTTATTTTAGAGGCAGGGGGATGATTTGGCTGAAAAAAAGTTTCATGCATGAAGTTATGGAATGCATATAGTTTCATGACAGAAAACTCAGCTTGACTCTGGTTTACTTTTTTTTTTTTTTTATTTTTTTTTTTGTTTTTTTTTTTAAGATTTTATTTATTTATTTGAGACAGAGAGAATGAGATACAGAGAGCATGAGAGGGAGGAGGGTCAGAGGGAGAAGCAGACTCCCTGCCGAGCAGGGAGCCCGATGCGGGACTCGATCCCGGGACTCCAGGATCATGACCTGAGCCGAAGGCAGTCGCCTAACCAACTGAGCCACCCAGGCGCCCTGGTTTACTTTTTTAAATAGCAGGTACTATAACGTCTTTAAGTACACTGTCGTGTTTGAGAGAGACCACGCAGCACGGGAGACAAGAATACTGAGCTCTGAATCCTGGTTTAGCGATTTTCTACTTGTGTATCCTTGGGCAAGTTGCTTAACATTTCTGTCTCTTAATTTGGGGATAATAACTGTTTACAGTAGAGTGTTGCAAGGATTAAATTAGTTATTACAGGCTATTGGGCCATCTTGGAACAGTGCCTGGCCTGAAGTCATTGTTTAATAAATGATTTACTATTTTTCCGCATATACAAATTATCAGTAGTAATCTCATCAGTAACAGTGTGAGATAGGCATTACTACTTTCTTCCTACAGAGAGATGAACTTGGGACATAAAGTGTCTCTCCAGGTCAAGCAGCTAGTAAGCTGTGGGGCCAGCCTTACATCCAGTTCTGACTGGCTTCTAGGTCTGCAATCTGGAAACCTTGCCTTGTTATTTGCTAAAAACTTTACCTTTCTGACTTGACCTGTCAGGCATGGGTGGGCAGCATCGAGGTAGAACAGGTGAGCCTATCTGCAAAGCCAGGGCTCAGCCCAGGTGTTCACCGCCATGATGAGATATTGGCTTCCCTTCAGTGAGTTCTCTCTTCCCTCACGGAGCGATGGCCAACATCCAGGCATTCCAAGTCCTGCCCTCATGAAGTCATTAGTGCCTCACCCATTTCCTAGATAAGAAAAGTATAGTAATGGCCCTGTCACTCTGAATCAGAGAAGAAGCCAAAGAATTTGAATTGAAACCCATTTTTTGAGTCTCAACTTCAAGATAACGGAACTTGAATGAGGCTACTTCACATTTCCCTCCACATGCGAACATGAAATAGTAGTAGTGTGGGCTCTTAGAGCTCTATATTCTTGTGTTCATTCAGTCACTGTCAATAATGTACTATGTCAGGCAGACAGAGAGAGAAAACAAAGCAGGAGTCTGCCCTGTGGTAGGATAAAGAGGTGAGACATATACCCAAGTGACAACAATTCAAGGTGGACAGAATTACATACTGAAAAGAGGTTTTGTGAGCTGAGCAAGAAGAAATCACTTCCGCCTGGAAGAAAACACTAGCTAGACCTTAAAGGACAATTCAGATGTAATATTTTAAGATTAAAACAATTTCAATGAAACATTTAAAAGTATAAAAAGGAGTATAATGAACACCCACATACCCATCACCCACATTCAATAATTGTACATTACTTTCTTGATATTAAGACAAATCACTTTATAAATAAAGGATTGAAACTTTCTGAAATGAAATGAAACAAATGGCTTGAAACATGCTATGTCGCTTCCACATACTTTGCATGCATCACTAAAATGTGGAGACATTTCTCACATAACCGCAACGTCGTTATCACACCAAACAAAGCTAGCAATAATTCCATGGTATTGTCTAACAGCCAATCTGTATTCAGATTTCCCCAACTCTCTCAAAAATGGCTTCTTGCTGTTGGTTTGTCCTATTCAGAATTCAAACAAGCTTCATACATCACATATGACTATTCTATCTCTTCCTCTACTAGAGTAGCCCACACCCCCACTTTGGTTAATTTCATGCCATCAGTTTGTAAAAACCAGGTTGGTGGTCCTATAGAATGTTCTGCATTTTGGATTTTGCTTCCTTATGATTTGTTTCTCTATCTCCCTATTCCTTTTACATAGAGTTAACTCAATGGGTTCCATTAGATCCAGGTTCATCTTTTTTCTCGTAGGGATGCCTTATGGAAGGACCATGTGCTCCACATCATATACTATAAGGAGGCTTACACTGTCTGGCTATACCACTTTGGTGATGCTAACATAGATCTGGGTTCAAGTGATGCTGGTCTGATCTCTCCATTGACAAGCTCCTCATCAACACTTCAACTGATGTTTTCATTAGGGGTTACTAAATATTACTAAATACTGATGCTCTAATTCCAACATTCCTTCCACATTTGTTAGTGGGGAGTTGAGAAAGTAAAGGATCAGAAAGAAAAAAATACCATGCATAATTCTACCGGGGTTGGGTAGTATTTGGATATAGAGAAATAGTGCTTTTCTGGAGACATGGAGATAGGAACCTTGCTCAGGAAACGAGTTTTTTCCATTGGCTGGATTGTAGAGTGTATGTCAGAATTATTCAAGAAACCTCAGTTACCACCTTGGGCGATACTTTTAAATACTAGTAGCATATTTGTCCAGTACTGATATAGGAATAGATATAGAGTTATAACTCCTGGCTGAGCATGTGGAGCTCCCGGGGCCTGTACAAACCCCTGCCAGGGGGCAAACTAGCATTGATGACTTGCGACATGGTTGTGCTTCTTGGTCAAAGTGGCTGCCAATTTAGGCACAGTGAGGAGGAGACACACATGTGGCTATTTCAACTTTGTAGAGTGAAAATATTTCCACAGCGGAAATTAACTCCCCACCATGGTAAAGTTAATAGAAAAGATTTTTGAGTGGTAAAATATTTGAGGGTGCCGAGCAAGCTTCAGGAAGGAAGACAGCAGTCTTGTGAATCTGTGTTAAGTAAAATATAGACACATGTTGACTGAGTCACCCACATTTGATTCTGCTGACATACAGAAGCTTGAAATTTGGTAGGCATTTATGAGGGAAAGTGGCACCATGTTGGTATCTAAGTTCTTATTATAATTACTAGCTTGTGAATAAAATCCCTTTATTTGGAGACAACATGCAAATTTATATTTTCAAAAACCCACAGTAGTGATAATTAAAACATGCCACTTATATGCCAAAACATAAATACAACCACTGTTGTACTTTGTATTGATGGGACTATGGACCTTAATCTACTTTTTGATTTCTAAAATTTTTTGGCATTGTTTTCATTTTTTTTAAAGGTTTTTATTTATTTGACAGAGAGAGCAAGAGTGAGCACAAGCAGGGGGAGTGGCAGGCAGAGAGAGAGGGAGAAGCAGGCTCCCCGCTGAGCAAGGATCCCGATGTTGGACTCGATCCCAGGACCCTGGGATCATGACCTGAGCTGAAGGCAGACACTTAACTGACTGAGCCACCCAGGCGCCCAGCATTGTTTTCATTTAAAAAAATTGAACAAAAGATCAAATCATGAGTTCACTACTGCCCGATGGAGTCAATCATGCTTCCTTAGCACAATTGGTCTCCAACCTCCGTTTGCAATACAACCAGACTGGGAGTTTGCAAATTCCTGAGGCCCAGCCCTAGCAGTTCTGATATTTGGGCCAGGGTGGGGCTCCAGGGTCTCCATTTTTAACAAGTGTCCCCAGTGATAGTGATGCAGACAGGTTCACCAACCCCACTTCACAAAGACCCTTTCTTAATTTGGCTGCAATTTTGGAGTATCACTCGTAAAAAAGATGAAAAAGACAGGCCTATAGACCTTGGGTATTTCTTCATATGAGCCCCTCATAAATAATGCTTGTAGTTTTCCTGCCAGTAATCCTCTCATTTTTAAATGAAATGAATTTTTTCTGTCCTCCCTACATACATTCCTTACATATTAATATATTTCTGCAAGTTTTTGACACGGGGGAAATAACTCCCCTTTCTGTAATAACAGCTAGCATCCCTATGGTACTTGCCAGTTTACAAAGCATTTTCACACACACTGTGTCTTAGAAACTTCAAAATGACCCTATGAGCTAAACAGATTTGCCATCATCCTCCTCGTCCTCAGACAGGACACCGAAGGCAGAGGGGTAAAGAAATTGAGGTGCAGAACTAGGATTTGAGTCTCATCTGTCTTCAAAGCCTTGTTCTCTCCTACTGAGCTCACAGGTATCTTCCTAGGTCTGTCTGTTCACGACTTAGACTTCTTCAAAAAGACACTATCTGGGGCCTCCTGGGTGGCTCAGTCGGTTAAGCGTCGGACTCTTGATTTCCGCTCAGGTCATGATCTCAGTGTTGTGAGATTGAGCCCCGTGTTGGGCTCTGTGCTCAGTGTGGAGTCTGCTTAAGATTCTCTCCCTCTCCCTCTGCCCTTCCCAACCCCCCCACCCCATTTATAAGCATGCGTGTACACACACTTTCTCTCTCTAAAAAAAAAGACACTATCCATCATTCAGTCTTTTCTAGCCACCTCTCCAGCGTTTATTAAACACAACCCAGAGATGGAGTGTGTAAACAGAAGGGAGCATGTGCAGAGAAGCACCTTTATCTACCAGGTTTCAGGGGGCAGGGGACACACAATTGAACTGGAAAAATTGGCTCTATTTTATGCTTTCAAAGATGAAGCTGGAAAAGATTACAGACAGAAAAAGAAACAAAGAAAAAGGTCTCAGGCCCCTGACATTTTGGGGTTAATTGTGATTATTGAGTGAATCTAGAGACACAGATGTCCAGAGACACAGAGATTTAAAATTAATGTATAAAACTCTTTGTTGTAGGATTTGCCTATTACATGAAAATATGAATGCTAATGATTACTAGTGCAGTGTCTAGTACTCTTTCTTCCTCAAGGCTAGACAGCTCAATGCTGTGTGCTTTATATATAGTATATGTAGGCCTGACAGCAGACATATTCCCTCCCATTTTACATACAAAGAAACTGAGGTTCAGTGAGCTCTAAGGACTTGCTCAAGACCATACAGGGAACCACATATTTAAAAACCAATTCTACCTGGCTTTGAAGTCCGACTGATCCCACTCTGTTCCAAAGTATGGGAAGTAATGAAAATAAGACACTTGTGATGATATCTGTAAAGAATGTGAAACTGATTCGATTATGTGTGAGTGATAGACAAGTAAAGGTGGATTTTGGTAGGATTTTAAAATAGGATGAGCATCTTGGAGATTTTCAAGTTATTCATTTATTTATAATTACTGTTGTAAGTCTCATTCTGGACAAGCTTTGTTATTCCAGGGCCAGGCAAATTTGTCTGAGTGAGTCACCTTACTGAGTAGTGCTAAATAAAAGATTAATCTCACATTGAGGAAGGACTGTAGTGGCTTGCTTCAGGGTTCTGTCTTCAGCCTTTCTTAGTAAATATTTTATCAGCAATTTATATGCTGTTCTTTAGAGCCAGATTAAAAGAAAAATCCCTCAGGAATGAGAGCCTGAAACTAACAAGTTGAATTAAAATAAGAGTAAAAAAGCATGCAATTAAGGCTAAAAAAAATCAACCAGCGAGGCACCATAGCAAAGAGGCCTGACTCAGTAATAGCGTGTGAGGGACAACACAGTGGGTGTGATGGAGAGAGCACTTCCTGACTTTGGGAACTCACAGAAATGTGTGGAATCCTGTCTTTGCTGCTTAATAGCTGTTTGATAGGCAATGTGATTTATTTACTCCAAACCTCTGTTTTCTCATCTGCATAATGGAAATAGTATGCTTACCTTGCATTATTACTATAAGGAATAAATATAGTATATAAGAGGTTGGCATGTAGATTGTGGTTCATAAAAGTAGCAATTTTTGCCTGGAAAAGACTTAGATGTGCCAGTAGGTATTAAGTTCACAAATCTGGATACAACCACCATCATGTCCACTATGGCCAATAATAGCAACTAACATGATTATTGGTGCCAGGCACTACAATTAGCTTTACGAACCTGTATCACTTTTTTAGGAAGCCAATCTTATTACCTTCTTACTTATTTCTCACACCTTCAGAAGAGCCCACACAACTTACTCAAAATGAACAGTCTGTCATTCTATTTAGGGAAGGGGTCAATGGGGAAACAGTCTCACATAGCTGCAGAGGAAATCTGTATCAGCTATCCATACAGAACTATGTCCTTTATGCATAAATATAAACAGTCAACCAAGTGTCAAAAGAATCAGAAGAAAATGAGCAATATTAAAGAGAGGATTAAAAATAAACAAATAGAATAATTCAGGAGAAAGCAGAGATAGAGTGCAGAAAATAACTTGTAAGAAAACCTTTAATTAGTGTCCTCAGAGAGATTATACAGGATATTGTATAAGTTTAAAAGGAATATGTTGATATCCTAGAAAATAGCATTAAAAGACTAATATATAATATCAGGAACAGTCAAGAATGTTCACTGCCACCATTCCTATTCAATACCATACTGTAAGTCTGAGCTAATGCAATAAGACAAGAAAAGGAAATAAAAGGTTTACACATTGGGAAGTAAGAAAGGCAACTGTTCACAAATGACATGACTGTCTGTGTAGAAAATCCGAAAGAATCAACAACAAAAAAAACCCTCCTGAAACTAATAAGTGATTACAGCAAGGTTGCATGATAAAGGTTAATATACAGAAGTCAATTGCTTTCTTATATAGCAGCAATAAAGCATTGAAATTTGAAATTAAAAACACAATACCATTTATCCCAAACAAATGAAAGACTAAAGTATAAATTGAGCAAAATGTGACCAAGATTTATATGAGGAAAACTACAAAATTCTGATGAAAGAAATCAAAGAAGACCTAAATAAATAAAGATATGTTCCATGCACAATTACAGGAAGACTCAATATTATAACCAGGTCAGTTCTTTCCAACTTGATCTATAGATTTAAGACAATATCAATTAAAATCCCAGCAAGTTATTTTGTGAATATTAAGAAACTGATTCTAAAGTTTATTTAGAGAGACATGATGTAATGAGCACTGGGTATTATATAAGACTGATGAATCACTGACCTCTACCTCTGAAACTAATAATACATTATATGTTAATTAACTGAATTTAAATTAAAAAATTAAGATAAAAAATAAAGTTTATTTCGAGAGCAAAAGACCCAGGATAACCAATACAAAATTGAAGGAGAAGAACCGTCAGGGGACTGACACTACTCAACTTTAAGACTTACTATAAAGATAGAGTGATCAAGATACTGTGGTATTGGTGAATAAGGAGATACATAGATCAATGGAACAGAACAGAGGGCCGAGAAATAGACCGCCACAAATACAGCTATCTAGTCACTGACAAAGGAGCACAGGCAATTCAATGAACAAATTATATTCTCTTCCACAAACAGTGCTGGAACAAATGGACAGCCACATGCCAAAAAAAATTATACACAGACCTTATATGTTTCACTATAATTAGCTAAAAATGGATCATGACCTAAATATAAAACATGAAATTATAAACTCCTAGAAAATACTATAGAAGAAAATCCAGTTGACCTTGGGCTTGGTGATGACTCTTTTTTTTTGGTTCAAATTAATGATTTTATTTCTATTTTTAATGCTAGCTGAGGAGTCCAAAACAGACTGATGTACATGGATATGATTTCCAAGAATTAAAAAAAAAAAAGCCTTGAAATGATCAGATTGATCCACAAGATCCCCCATTAATTCGTGTTAATTAATTAATTAATTAATTTGTGTCCCCCATTAATCTGAGATTAAAAGTCCTAGAAGTGGAAATGCTAGGCACAAGACCATAACTCTTGGAAGTCTTCTGATCTATTTTGCCAAATCAGCCTTCAGGCATTTCATACCACAGTATATGAGTATGTATTTCCCTGTACTTTCTCTGATAAAGGTTATTATTCTGTTTATACTAAGTTAATTTATTTTTAAAAAGTTATCTTTTACTTTTTAACCTAATTTTTCATAAGCGGGTAATACATGCATGTTGAAAGCCAGAAAAATTGAGATCCATGCAAAGAACAAAATAAAAATCACCTGTAATCCCACCAGATACAGAGAACCACTACGAACACCTTAGTGATGAATTTCCAGAGTTTTTATAGATGCATATACACTTTTTTAAAACTGGGATCAGGGGCACCTGGGTGGCTCAGTTGGTTGAGCATCTGACTCTTGGTCTCTGCTCAGGTCATGATTTTGCAGGGTTGTGAGACTGAGCCCCACGTGGGGCTCCGTGCTCAGCGGGGAGTCTGCTTGAAGGTTCTCTCCCTCTGCTCCTCCCCCTGCTTGCATGCTCTTGCGCTCGCTCTCTCTCTCTCTTAAAAATAAATAAGTAAATCTTGTAAAAAAAAATGGGGCCAAACGGTATATACAGTATTATATTTATTTCAATAAAGAGTACAGTAAACTATATATAAGTAAATACAATTTGGGAGCCAATATTATTAACTTCATGCCATTGTACAGACTCAACATTAATTTATTTAACCACTATTGGTCAAATAAGTTATTTGCAACCTTTGACCATTACAAATAAACCTGTAATAAACATCTTGGTAAAATATATATTTAGTCATTGGTCCAATATTTTTAAAGCTGTTTTTCTATAAGTGGAATTACTGAGTCAAAGAAGATGCACATATGTAAGGATCTTCATTTCTGATGCTGGATTGAGCTCTACAAAGGTAATGCTCATTTACATTCTCACAGCGATGAAGGAAGCCCATTTGTCTAGCCCTTCGTCAGTGGCTTTTATCAAATTTTAAAGAAATCTTTGTCAACCTGCTCAACTCACAGTGATAACATAGTTTGAATTTCATTTTCTAATAATATTTAACCTGTATTTATCAACCAGTTGTATTTCTCATGTGATGAATGGCTGTCCATATCCTCTCCTCATTTTTACATTGAGATGTTTATCATGTTCTTAATGATATACAGGACCCCTTTCTATGATAAATATATTTAATTCATACATTAATTTGTCATATATATTGTAAATATTTTTCTCGACTTATCTTTTGCTTTTTTATTTATGGTATTTATTGTACATAGAAGGGTATCATCTTTGTCTAGCCCATTTATTAATCTTTCTTACCAATCTTTACCTTTGGTGTTCACACTTAGAAATGTCTTCCCCACCCAAGATGATAGAAATATACAACTAGTTTAAAATTTTTTCACTATTAATTAGGAATATTTTACATATATGAAAATCACACTAATGTAACAGCAATACTATCAAACAGATACTTATATGATGTACATTTACTTCAGTTCCCTTTTCTTCCTCCTTTCTCTTTGTCACAGATAAAACTAAAGCTTGATCATTATTTTCCCCTTCCTCTGTTTCCAAAACTAATCATTATCTTGAAGTTAGTGAGTGCTATTACCATGTATGAGTTTGTACATTTGTGACATATGGATAAAGAGCCACAAACAATATATATTTTTGCTTGGTGTGTTTTGCAAAAATGACTTCATAATGCATGTCACCTGTTTGCAACTTGCGCTTTTTTTTTTTACCCAAAATTGTGTTTTTAAGATTTGTTCATTTTGCTACATAGATCTCTAGGTCTTTTATTTTTTTTATCTTATTCCATTAAGTGAATAAACCTCATTTTATATATCCATTTATTCATTTTTTACTAAAGAGCGGTTGTCTCCACTTTTTCATAATGACAAATCGCACTGTGATGAGCATGTCCCTTCATGCCCATCTGTGAGAATTTCTCTCAACAACGTAGCTTTAATTGACTTTGTGGACTTACAGGGCAGTAAGGCGAGCTCCACCAGCTCTACTGTGAATTTCCAAAATGGTCTCCAGAGTACCAATTTGTATGCCCATCAGCAATACCTAAGAGTTCCCATTTCTTCCATATTCTCAAACCTATTATCAGGCATTACTTTTCATAATTGTATGGGTGATAAATGGAATCCTTTTGTTTTAATTTCTTTTTCCCTGATTACTTTTGAGATGTTTTTTGTTTATGGGTCTTCCCTCTGTGTATGGTCTTCATATCCTTTGACCATTTAGAAAAAGACAGGTTTTTTTTTTTTAAAAGAACTCATTTCTAATAACAACTAAAAATATAATTGCCTAGAAATATATCTAACAAAAATGGGCAAATTTGTATGATGATATAAACTTTATTGGAAGACATTAAAGAAGTATCCTAAAGAAAGGGAGAGCTACACATTGATCATGATGAAGAAGACTCATATCTTGAAGATGTACATTCTTCCCGAATCATTTGAAAATTGAATGTGTTTTCAGTCAATATTCTAACTATTGTTTTTGAGGAACTTTATAAGCTGGTTCTAACAAATTGATTTTTCTTAACAAATCAAATACTATATGATAAATTAAAAAAATACAGTACAGCTGAAATGATTACACATGATTGGGGTGCCTGGGTGGCTCAGCCGGTTAAGCATCTGCCTTCGGCTCGGGTTATGATCCCAGCATCCTGAGATCAATCCCCACATTGGGCTCCCTGCTCAGCGGGGAGCCTGCTTCTACCTCTCCCTCTGCTGCTCCCCCTGCTTGTGCTCTCTCTCTCTCAAATAAATAAATAAAATCTTAAAATAAATAAATACATAAAATTTTACCCATGAGCAAAGGCCCGAGAACAGAAAATATATCCCTGAAGGAAAAGAATAAGATAGGAGACCCCTATGAGATACCAATGCTTATTAAAAGCTATAGCAATTAAGAGTGGAGGTGCACAGACAGAACAGGGAAATGGAATAGAGAGACCCAACCAGACCCTCACCCACATGGAAAATAGTACATTCCAGAAGAGACACAGAAGATCACCAAGAAAATGACGAGCCATTCAATGCATGATGCTAGGACAACTGGTTTTCCATATAGAAAAAACATGAAATTGTATCCTTACCTTACAATTGCTCTCAACTGTCCAATTCAAACTGATGGAAGAATTAAATGTCAAGGACAAAAATTGAAACTTTTTTGAAAAATATATAGAACATTTCAGGAATGAAGAGAAATATTTTTCTTAACAAATCAAATACTATATGATAAATTAAAAAAATACAGTACAGCTGAAATCAGTATGCAGCATGGTTGAAAATGGAATCTTTGAAATG
>NC_058404.1:52640452-52651292 GCF_002201575.2 Neomonachus schauinslandi | reverse complement strand
CTTTTGAAATCTCATTTTCCCAGGCAGTAAAATAATAACAGCCTCACAGGGAGAGAGGAGGGAGGCAGGAGATAGAAGTAAAGTCCTCGGTGCCTGGCACAAATAGCCTCTAAATACGTATTAGCTATGATCCAGCTGTACTGTACTTTCTCGGGGCACCTGGGTGGCTCAGTCCATTAAGTGCCTGACTCTTGATTTCAGCTCAGGTCATGATCTCAAGGTCGTGGGATCAGGCCCCACATCAGGCTCAGTGCAAAGTCTGCTTGGGATTCTTTTTCTACCTCTTCCTCTGCACCCACCCCCTGCTCCTGCATTCTCATTCTCTCTCTCTCCAAATAAATAAATAAATAAGTAAATAAATAAATAAATATTTTTAAGAACCCATCTTTCTCAATGATTTGAAATGCTTGCTTGTCCAATATTCAATTTCCACATATTCATGGGCCTATTTCTGGACTCCAGTTGTTCTGCGTAGAACCACACATATTAATTACTCCAGTTTAATAATGCAGTTCAAGTTTTTCTTTGAAGACCTTATTATTCTTTCTCACTCACTTTTCTAATATAATTTAAGAATAATTTAAGAATAATTTCGTTGGTGTTACATTTAAATCCATGCATTATTTTTTGGAAAATGGGTTTGCTAATGTTACTATTGAAAAAAGAAAGCTATTGGTATATATTGTATATTTGCGTTATTATATTAGTTCTGATAGTTTTTCAATTACTTGTCTTAGATTTCTCAGGAAGGCAAATATATCATCTGTTATGTCTTTTCCTTAAATATGTAGTTTTACTGCTTTGTCTTATTATATTACACAGGCTAAAATTCCCAAAACAAAGCTAAATAATATCGACGTTAGGCATGTCTCATTTATCTTGAATTTGGCTGTTGGCTTTCAATAGATATCTGGAAAGTTTTCCTTTCCCCTAGGTTACAAGAAGCTTTCACAGGAATGTCACTGAATTCTGTTTAATGTCTTTCAAAATACCTATCAGGACAATTATCAACAATTACATTTCTATTTTGATTGCTGATGTGACAGATTAATATTTTTCTTAATGTTGAATTCTCCTTTCACAATGGAATGAACTCCACTTAGTCACAATATATTAAATATCATATTTGACTCAAATCGCTTTTTTAAAAAATATTTTTGCTTCTATATTGATAAGCCAAATTTATCTATAGCTTTGTATGTGACAACTTATTTTTTAATAAAACTAAAAACTTTGTATGAAAATAATATGTACTCATTATAGCAACAAATTTAAATATAAAAAGTTACTAAGAAGAAAATTTCCTATAATCCCAATATGCAGAAGCAACCTCTGTTAATATTTTGGTGTATTTCATCTTAGTCTTTTGTGGGTGTGGGGGAGGGAGCTTTTCCAAAGCTGAAATCAGTATGCAGCATGGTTGAAAATGGAATCTTTGAAATGGATTTAAATCCTGACTTTATGATTTATAAACTACACCACATTCATCAATATCCTTGATCTTTTGAAATCTCATTTTCCCAGGCAGTAAAATAATAACAGCCTCACGGGGAGAGAGGAGGGAGGCAGGAGATAGAAGTAAAGTCCTCGGTGCCTGGCACAAAAAGCCTCTAAATACGTATTAGCTATGATCCAGCTGTACATACACTTTTGTATTCCTCTTATCACTGGATACTACACCATAGGCTTTTTTCATCATTCAAACTTACAATAAACACAATTTTAAAATTCCCCCCTAGTGCATGTGTGTGCACACATACATACATATATAGCTTTATCTAATATTTGTGCATAAATTGCTGCCTACATTTCAGATTTTTTTCCCCCTTGGTTTAGGCTCTCAGAGGGAAAACTATTTTGGACCAACACTGTGTGGAACTGTTTCAGGATTCCTGAACCAAACTGTCAAATTGCTTTCCAGAAAGACTGTGATGATGGGGGTTCCCAGCCCAGCCCCACCTCTGGCACCTAGGGCAGCCCAGAACCATCTCTCCTCCCTGTGAGGACCTCATTCTGCCCCCCCCCCCCCAGTAAATACCTTTCCTCACAGACCCTGGGCCATGCTGTGGGGTGAGTGCCAGACACAGAGTGGGAACAAGACAGTCCGGGTTCCCCCTCCGGAGCTCACTTTCTAGTTGACGGGTGGCCGGTAAAGGGGAAGCCAGAGAACAAATAAGTAAATGGCCAATCATTTCCAAAAGAGGTAAGCGCTGAGCAGAAAGTAGAGGACGGTGTGACAGAATTACCTCAGAGGCACTGGGCTATTCAGACGATGAGGAAAGGCCTCTCCCAGGGAGTGACATTTTTAAACTGAGGCAGCCGCTCTGCAAAGGTCGGGAAGGGCAGTTGGAACAGCAGCGGGGAAGACCCTGAGAAGGGCGTGCACTTGGCATATTCTAGGAGCGGGAGGGAGGGGTCTGTGTGCTTGGAACAGGGCTAACAGGAAGGCCGGGGAGGTGAAGGCAAAGAAGGGGGGCAGAGGAAGAAGGAGTTGGGCTTTCTTTCAAAATGCCACATTAAAGTATTTTAAGCAAGGCTGACTTACCTTTTAGAAAGATCACTGTGGCTGCTGTGTGGAGGATGTTGTGGGGTGCGAGCCCAGAAGCAGGGTTACTAGGGAGGAGGCCACCCAGGAGGTATGGTGACAAGTAGTGGGACAGGGGTGTTGTCAGTGGAAATGGGGGGAGTGCATAGAAACGGTGAGGTGCTAATGACAAGGTGAGGACCTTCAGATGTGGTGGGGAGGGGAGAGGAAAGAGATACCCCTCCAACCTCTTGAAGAATTAGAACCTTCTGCTGCACCCCCTGCCCCCTGCTGTGGGGTGTCTGCATTCAGAAGTAGAACCCAGTGTCCAGCAGGGATTTGACAGGTCCGTTTTTAAGCACTGAACGCCCTGAATAAACACACGGGAAAGTGGGTACTTGATCTGGGAAGCCGATCTAAAGCCTTAGCTGGAGCCTGAATTTGAAAGTTGGTCTGCATCTTGTGGCTCAAGGGCCCCCCGGTGCCTGTGTGAAGCCACAGGGCTGCTCAGTGGGGGGCTGCCAGCTCCGCGGCACCTAGGAGAACCAGGTCCTAGACCTGACGCCACCTTCAAAGGGCTATGGACCCTGCACATTCCCTGGCCCTCCCCCGGCCCCTGTTTCCCCTTCTGTGAAGTGAGCTCTGAGAGCCTGGCATCCATGGCACTCACTGACAGTCAGCCATCCGAGGATGCCTGGCTCCCACATCTTTCTGATGACCCTTCCTGGGGCTCCCTTCCTAGCCTCCCAACCTCCGCTGTGGGCACCAGGCTGGGCTGCTCTGGCTACTGCTTCTATGGAGAAATGCAGGAAAAAGGTACTTCTCTGGATTTTTAGGAGTCACTCTCAGCTCTGAGAGGGGGGGCCCTGACTCAGGGTCCAATTCTTGGGGCATTGGGGAATAGGACCCCACCATGTTGCTGGGCCAAGAGCTCTGATTGCAGAACCGGGCTGCCCCCGATGACAGGCAGAGTCTCCTGGGCTGCCAGCTCGGCTGGGCAAGGAACATGGTCTTCAGGAGCTGGGCGGCAAGCTTCTGCCCCCACAAGGGGCCACTCATTCCCACAGGCCCAAGAAAAACTCACTTTCAAATATACTCTGAAAACAGGTGAGGCACAGAGGAGCAAGGCATAAGCTTCGACAGCAGGAGGCTCTTCAGACTCTAGAGGTGTCTGGAAGGTCCGGGTATGCTTGGAGGCTGGGAGGTGCATGATCATCATGGGTCACACAGCAATGGGAATGTACTTAGTGTCATTGAACTGTGCACTTAAAATGGTCAATTTTATATGATGTATATTTTACTGTGTGTGCGTGCACACACACACACATACACACACCCCAAAGTCCTTACAATGTCAGACAAAGCCCATGATCCACACCCTTCTCTTCTCCCTCCCAGTCTCCTTCCACTCTCCCTGTGCCCACTCTGCTCCCAGCACACTGGCTTCCCTCCTGGGCGTTCAACAAGCCCACACACTCCCACCTTCGGGCCCTTGCACTCGTTCTTCCTGGGCCTATGATATCCTTCCCCAGACATTGCTGGCTCCTTCACCTCCTTCTGGCTCTGCTCAAAAAGCCCCGAGTAGCAGCGGGACCTTCCCTGCCCTCTGAAGATAACACAAGCCCCATCCACTCCCAACCCAGGCGCTTCACTCAGATTTATTTTGCTCCATAGTCCCGATCGTCCCTTGACACTGTGTATTTAATAATTTGTTCAGTATTCTGAACACTACCCATGAGGGTAGGCCTTTGTTTTGCCCATGGACGTAACTCCATTCCCTGCACACAGTATCCATGCACAGATGTTTCTGAGTGAATGAATGGACGGCCCCTCTTCAAACATGGCACCCGTCCTAATATCTATGGTGGCAATCAAACATGTCATCAAATGTGGTCTTTGCAGAAGCCTTGTGAGGTTTTGGAAGGGAGGCTGCTGAGCTTGGGGTGATGTGATGATGCATCAGGAATCCCACCCCCTCACTCTAGTCCTAGCCTTTTCTCTTCACCTCATGGCCCAGACCACTGTTGTCACTTTTCCCGCCGTAGCAGGAAGAGTAGGGATTGTAAATCACAACGAATGCATTTCAGCCACAGCTCTGCGTCTTTGCAAGACTGTGCTCTGCTCATCTGGGAGCCACTCGGAGAGCTTCCGGCATCTTCTGTGTGCAGCACGCTACAGAAGTTATAAACCACGTGCTGATGGTAGCTCCCTTATTAAACACACGCTCCACACTTACACTTTCAATAGGCTGCCCTCCATAATTGCTAGAGAGAAAGAATGTCTCCCTTTGGGCACACCGGTAGGGCAGTTCTTAGCCACTCTTCCTTTGCCAAGAGGAGACCTAGTGTCTTGAAGACCCAGCAGCATGGAGTGCTTCTCCCTGTCGCTTCTACAGACCAGACCTGAGATTTCCGGACCCCTGTTTCCCCTTCCCCCTGGGACGGCATCCAATGAGACTCTTAGCTTCCTGAGGGTACAGAGGGTGTTACATAAAATCTGCAAGCCTGGGACATCTAGACCAATCCATCTTTTTTTTTTTTTTTTTAAGATTTTATTTATTTATTTGAGACAGAGAGAATGAGAGAGACAGCACATGAGAGGGGGGAGGGTCAGAGGGAGAAGCAGGCTCCCTGCCGAGCAGGGAGCCCGATGCGGGACTCGATCCAGGGACTCCAGGATCATGACCTGAGCCGAAGGCAGTCGCTTAACCAACTGAGCCACCCAGGCGCCCGTAGACCAATCCATCTTTATTCCCACCTGTTTCCTTCCTTCTGTGATGCCTCCCTCCCTCCCTCCTTCCACCGTTACTGAGCTTGCTAAATACCTGTCATTTTTTTTCCCTTCCACACCCATTGAGTGTTCTGATTTTAGTTCTTGGGAAGAATGGAGAAAATGAAGAATGTATAAGACCTACTAGATTATCTCTTTCTCAACAGACATCAACAAGTGTTTCTTGAGCAGATCAGGAAGCCCCTGGGAAGTGACAAAAGGTCACCAGCAGCCCCTCTTCTGAGGACTCTCTGCTGTACCACACAGGGAGGGGAGATCTCCCCCCACAGACTGCTGGTGCCCTCCCTGCGCTGTGTGGTCTGAGGTTGTCCCCGGCAGTGTTTGTCCAAATTCTTTTCCTTTTTCACCGTGATCATCAGTAAGAAACGCTGTACATCTGTAAGCTAGAACATATGCACACTCCCCACCAGCGCCATGAAACAAAAATTCAAGAAACATTTTTTACCCTTACTTCAAGCAGTGCACTTGGACATTTTCTAGTCTATTCTACTTTTTTTTTTTTTAAGTTTTAATGTGGTAAAATACACATAACATAAAATTTACAATCTTAAGTTTTAAGTGTGAAGTTCAGCGATGTTAAGTAGATTCACATTGTTGTGGAACCAGTTCCAGAACTTTTTCATCTTTTAGTATTGAAACTCTATATCCATTAAAGAGCAACTCCCCATTCCCCCTCCACCAACCCCCAGCAACCACCACTCTACTTTCGGTCTTGATGAATTTGACTACAGTAGATACTTCACGTAAGTGGAATCATTCAGAATTTGTCCTTTTCTGACTGGCTCATTTCATTTAGCATAAGGTTCTCAAGGTTAATCCAGGTTGTGGCATGTGTTTAAATTTCCTTCCCTTTAAGGATGAATAATTGTACAAATATGTACTGTACAAATATGCAACAATTTGCTTACCCATTGTTCATCCCTTCAAACCTGGCTACTATAAACAATGCCTCTATGAAAATGAATATGCAAACATTTTTTGAGACCCCACTTTCAATCCTTGTGGGCATATACCTAGACATGCAATTGCTGCATCACAGGGTCGTCCCATTTTTGATTTTTGAGGAACTGCCATACTATTTTCCAGAGTGGCTGCACCCCTTTTCATTCCCACCAACAGTGCACAAGTGTTCCCCTTCTCCGCATCCTCACCAACACGTGTTTTCTATTTTTTTGTTAGGGGCCATCCTAAATAGTGGGAGGTGATACCTTATTATGCTGTTGATTTGCATTTCCCCCGATGATTAGTAATGTTGAGCATCTTTTATTTGCTGGCTGGCCGTTTGTATATCTTCTTTGGGAAAACATCTATTTAAGTCCTTTGCCCATTTTTATTTTTATTTTATTTTTTTTAAGATTATTTATTTATTTATTTGACAGCTGGAGCAGGAACACAAGTGGGGGGAGTGGGAGAGGGAAAAGCAGGCCTCCCCTGGAGCAGGGAGCCCGATGCGGGACTCAATCCCAGGACCCTGGGATCAGGACCTGAGCCGAAGGCAGACACTTAATGACTGAGCAACCCAGGGACCCCTGCCCATTTTTAAATCAGGTTGGTTTTTTTTAGTTGTTGAGTTGTGGGAGTTCTTTAAATACTCTGTATATTAATCCCTTATCAGAAAGATGATTTGTAAATAATTTCTCCTAGTCTCTGTATATTTCATGTTTTAAAGGCTTGTGACAATCCACTGAATCGATTTTATGAACAACTAAAGGGCTTGGTTCCTTGTTTGAAACCGCTGCTCTGAAGAAAAGAGAGGTGAACGAAGCGGCTCCAGGAGTTGATGTCCCACCAGCTCCCTGCCTCTTACAATATGACCGTGTAGAGTACAAGGTAGAAAGGAGTGTCAGGGCTAAAACTGTCCTTCTAAGGAAAAATTATATTTTAAATGCATACACTACTATTAGAAAAAGCAAGGACCTGCAGATGAACGAGGTAAGAAGGAAAAGAATGAAGTCAAAGAAAATGGGAGGAGAAAACAAAATGCACAGATTAGGGCAACAGGAAACAAAGAAGCAACAGAGAGGAAAGTCATGTCATGAGAAAGATGCCAAGTTAAAAGGAGCAAGAGGAGAACCCATGGGTGCCTGGGACCTACTTGTTCTGGGCACTCATCCAGGCCCTGGGGACGTGGTGTTAAGCCACCGACAAGCTCCCTGGTTCACACTACGTTCCAGCTTCCATTTAATCCTCACCCACACACACCCCCGCCCCTGCATAGCAGGCATTGATGACCCCACTTTATAAATTTTTAAAAAAGGGGGATGACAGAGGCAAAATTTGCCTGCGATCCCTCAGCCAGGTGTGGAGTCCGGCAGGGCTGCAAACCGGGGCTTGTCCACCTTCCTTCCTCTGCTGTGGTCACCTCCGCTGCCAGCCGAGGGAGGGAGCTCTTCCTCATGGTGCCTACTGACGAGATGGCAAAACCCTGAAGACATATGCCTGAGCACTGTGGGTGTTTGTAGTGACTGCTGGGCCCATAGGGAGCAAACAGGGGAAGGATGCCCAGAAAAGACACTTGATGGAGGAGCGGTGGGAAGATTCCCAAGGAGGCTGAGGCCACGTGTGAGTGACCCTGGAACGGGACGCGGCCAGAATAGGTGGCGCAGAGGTGAGGTCAGTGGGTCCCGATTCCTGTGCAGGCAGAGCGTCCCGGCTGGTTGTGTTAGGTGCCGTCTGGGACCGTAACAGATTCCTGGGCTCACCACATGATGCAGGAAGTCTGAGGTGGGGCCAAGAATCTGTATTTTTAAAGCACCTGCCACACAGTCCCCCAGTCCCCCAGCCCTGTGTGCGTCCAGCTGTGCAGGCACATTCACCAGCAAAGCTGCCGGGACTCAGTGGCCCTGGGGCTACTCAAGCCCAGAGGTGGGCAGGTGGGAAGGTTGCAGGGGTTGAGGGGGGCAGAGAAGGCCCCCAGGGCAGGGCAGCCAGGAGTGTCTCTGCTCAGGCTTGCTTGCTCCCCACCCCCCGCACCCCCCACACGCTTATCCTCTCTCCACCTCCCACCCCTCAGAGCTCAGATTCAGGAAGGGCCCTCACTCTGCTCTTCAGGGCTTGCGAGAACTTGCAAGAACTGGGGACACCCTGAGGGAGGCCACTGCAGGTCTCCCACCTATGGCACTCAGACACCTTTGTCCCGACATTTAGTTCTGCTTATGACTATGGCTTCAGAGTGGGACCGAAACATGAATGCACCCTTCACGAAAGGACAACTGACTTTTCTCAAAGTGAACTCAGCGGTGATGGGATAACCCTGTGGACAGACTGCGGCCCTATTATTTGTGTTTTTCAGCTGAGCTGGAATGACCGCTTGACTCAGCAACTAGCAGCTCACAGTGAAGGTGATCAGGGACAGAGAATGTGTCCAGACCCTATTCATGTAAAGAGAGGATTTTCCTTAAAATTCCTGAGCTGCTGAAACAAAATGGTCCCTTGTACCAGTTGGGAAAAGTCCAGATAGCTCAACAGACCAGGTGTCATTACAGATTTCATCAGGTTCAATATAGTAAAATGTCACAGCCACTATGACCAATTAAAAAAAAAAATGCTAAGGGCGCCGGGTGGTGAAGTTGGTTAAGTGTCCAACTCTTGATTTCGGCTTGGGTCATGATCTCAGGGTTGTGAGATCGAGCCCCACATCAGAAGGGAGTTTGCTTGAGATTCTCTCTCTCCCTCTGCCCCTCCCACCACTTGCACTCTCTAAATAAGTAAATAAATACATACATAAATACATGAATAAAATCTTCCTAAAAATCCTGAATATTTCCCTCACGGAACGCCAATGAGTTAAATACCCTCCAAGGCATAGGCTTCTCCATTTTGGTAAACTCTGAGACCCAGCTTGGGCTCACACACAGCTTCCACATATAATATAAGGTACTCGGTCTACCAACTGACCAAGTTTAAATAACGTGGAATTTAATAAATGCTCCCAACCTGTTCCAAGCATGTCCTACCTCTTTCTGAGTATTCAGAAGGCACTTTAGCATCTTATAATGCCTTCAGAGCATCTCTGGGTCATTCAGTATCCATTTAGTGACTCATGGCGTAGTCTCCGGCTAGTCACCTCACCTCTTTGCTTCCACCTCCTCATCCGTATGACAAGGGTTTTAGAAGGATGATCACCACGTGGCCCTCAGCCCTGACATATGGTGGGCCTGTAATTCCACTGCAGATTTCTGGAGGTGCAGAGAAACAGGGGGGCCTGGGGGGGAACCCGGGCTCTGCTAAGAGCTCCCGAGAACAAGGCTGGAATACAGAGATGGTCCAGCCCCTGCATTCTCATCGCCCAATGGAGCCCAAGGTGGTGACTCAGAGATCTCACTGGAAATGGTTCTCTGGTTTCTCTTCCCCTCTCAACTCCCGCTGCCCTCATCACGGTGCACGAATCACACGGTCTTCATTCCTGCTGCCCTCCGGCTCGCTCCCCTGCCTTGGGCAGCTTCACCTTCCAACCTGTTGACACCCATTCTAAGATTTGGAGTCCTGGTTCCTGGACCAGCCACACAGTGTCATCAGCAGCCTCAGCCAGGCCCAGGGTGTGGACATCAGGGACTAATCCAGGCGGTGGGTGTGGAGGTAAAGATGAGGCAGATTGTGATAAACCATGAAAAGAAATACTCTATTGAGGGCCAAAAAATTTTGAGAGAAACTCGCTTCAGCCTTCCTTGAATAAATAATTTTTTAGAAAGGCAATCATGTTATGTTGCCCAGAAAAACCTTGAAAGTGAATAATCTGGATTCATTTGTAAGATAAGGCAAAGGGGAAAAAGCCAAAAATGTTTTTATGAAGGGAAGTTCCTGAATGACTTTATATTAAATAAGATGAAACATGTAAAGTACTTAGAACAGTACCTTGCCACATAGTAAGCACTAAATAAATGTCAGCTATTATTATTTTTTTTTTTAAAGATTTTATTTATTTGACAGAGAGAGACAGCGAGAGCAGGAACACAAGCAGGGGGAGTGGAAGAGGGAGAAGCAGGCTTCCCGCTGAGCAGAGAGCCGGATGTGGGGCTCGATCCCAGGACCCTGGGATCATGACCTGAGCCGAAGGCAGTTGCTTAACCAACTGAGCCACCCAGGTGCCCAAAATTAGATTTTTTTTAAAAAGATTTACTTATTTGAGAGAGAGAAGGGGTAAGGACAGAGGGAGAGAGAGAATCCTCAAGCAGACTCCCTACTGAGCGCAGAGCCAGATTCGGGGCTTGATCCTACAACCCTGAGATCACGACTTCAGCTGAAACCAAGCATCGTACACTTAACTGACCAAGCCACCCAGGCGCCCCTAGCAAATTTTTCATTTTTTAAAAATTTTTATTTTTTAAAGATTTTATTTATTTGACAGAGAGAGACACAGCGAGAGAGGGAACACAAGCAGGGGGAGCGGGAGAGGGAGAAGCAGGCTTCCCGCGGAGCAGGGAGCCTGATGCGGGGCTCGACCCCAGGACCCTGAGATCATGACCCGAGCCGAAGGCAGACGCTTAACGACTGAGCCACCCAGGCGCCCCTGTCCTTTTTTTTTTT
>NC_058404.1:52581317-52640352 GCF_002201575.2 Neomonachus schauinslandi | reverse complement strand
GGGGGGGCAGAGGGAGAGGGAGAAGCAGGCTCCCCTCTGAGTGAGGAGCCCGACGTGGGACTCGATCCCAGGACCCCGGGATCACGACCTGAGCCGAAGGCAGACGCTTAACGACTGAGCCACCCAGGCGCCCTATTATTATTATTATTATTATTTTTGCATGGCACAATAATTGTAGTGACTCCAAACCATCAAGAAATCATCATATTTATTTATTTAGAAGTCTGTGTGATTTGGGACAAGATTTTTTTTTATTTTTTAAGAGAGCATGAGTGGCGGCGAGGGAGGGACGGAGAGGGAGAGAGAGAGAATCTTAAGCAGGCTCCATACCCAGCACAAGCCCCATGTGGAGCTTGATCTCGTGATGCTGAGAGCATGAAATCTAGAGTCGGAAGCTTAACCAAGCCAATCAGGCACCCCTGGGAAGAGATCTTTAAATCTCTCTGAGCCTCAGAGATTGCTTTATCTATACAGTGGGTCTAGGACTAGGTTTCCCCGCTTGCCTTAAAGGATCAAATGAAATCATTAAGTAATTTGTACACTACAAAGTACCATAGAAAAATCTCTGCTGAGACCACAGTTACAAAGCCTAAAAGATCAGAACCGTCAGTCTTCGGACTATCCACATCCCTGTCGGGTAACTGACGTGTTGGCAGGTTGATTTCAGTGCAGTGTTTAGAATGAGGATTTCATGCTAATGATCTTGATTAGACCACATTAAGAAATGATAATAGGTTCTGGAAAAGAGCTAAGGAACACCCACCATGATTTTCTTGGGTGTCATTCCCCGGGTCTGATTGAAGAACGAGTCTTCGTTTAAGACTTAGTCCAGGCATCACCAGCTCTGGGGAGCCTTTCCTGGCACTCTGTCCCCTCACCCCTCCCCTGCGCCCACAGCACTCCTTAAAGCACCAACCACAGTATACTTGGCCCTCAGTTTAATGCCCGTCTTCTAAATGAGACTCCTTGTGAGTACCTCAAGGGAAGGGAGTATTTTTTTTTTTTTTAAGATTTTATTCATTTATTTGACAGAGAGAGACACAGCGAGAGAGGGAACACAAGCAGGGGGAAAAGCAGGCTCCCCACCGAGCAAGGAGCCCGATGCGGGGCTCAGTCCCAGAACTCCGAGATCACAACCCAAGCTGAAGGCAGACACTCAACAACTGAGCCACTCAGGCGCCCCAGGGAGTATTTTTTTTTAACTTTGTATCTTCAGGGCCATTCTCAGCATTTGGAACATATGAGATATGCAGTAAGTCTTTCTCTTGTTTTTGAGTGAATGGATGAATTAACTAATTAATCAGAGAAACCCAAACATCAGAAAATGCCTTTTTATCTATCCCCCACGCAGGACCCCATTGCCATGAAGAGTAAACAGTTCAATTTACCAGGACAATGATAGAAAGGTGTCATTTTTACCAAAGCCAGTGTTATTCTAAATACCGATTATTGATCATTAACCAACACTTTGGGACCAAGAAAGCACACTGACCTAATGTTTAATGTATTAAATCTAAGATGCCCGAAATTAAATTATAATTTCCTTTCTTTTATTGCATAATTATTTCCCATATTTCAGGAAGTCTCCTCCTCACCTCTTTATTTATTTATTTTTAAAGATTTTATTTATTTATTCGACAGAGAGAGACACAGCGAGAGAGGGAACACAAGCAGGGGGAGTGGGAGAGGGAGAAGCAGGCTTCCCGCTGAGCAGGGAGCCCAATGCGGGACTCAATCCCAGGACCCTGGGATCATGACCTGAGCCGAAGGCAGACGCTTAACTGACTGAGCCACCCAGGCGCCCCGCCTCTTTTTTTTAAAATTGAAGTATAGTTGACACACAATGTTACATTAGTTTCAGGTATACAACACAGTGACTGGACAACTCTATGTTCTGCCATGCTCACCAGCAGTGTAGCTCCCGTCTGTCACCATGCAATGCTATTACAACATCATTGAGGAAGTCTTTCCCCTTTAAGGGCGGCCACTTTTCAGTAATAATAAGTGGCTACTTTAGCAGAGATTGCCAGAGGAAGCAAGGAGAGTGAAATTGGATTATGCCCCATCTCCTTTGCCTCAAGGTATGCACCGGAGTTTAAGGAGATTTAGCACAGGAATACTAAGAGAAAGGAAATCAAACACATTTAGGAAGCCAAAGTCACTTATTGGTGCCAAATAGTTTGTTGTTAATAAAAACATCTATTTGAAAAGGGCCCAGTGATATTCAGGGAATCGTGGGCCGAAAGCTCCCACCCATTGGGTTGAACTGTCAGATTTGTTCTCTTGAATTTCAAAGTTTCTTTGGCTCCTTAAGCCTTGAGTGACAACATTTCAGTTTGATAAACACAGCTCACTTCCTATGGTTAATGCTTGTAGCAGGAAAGAACAATTAACCAACCACAAATATTTCTGTACCAGCCTGACTCCCTGGAGAAAAATGCAAGGCTTTAAAAAATGCCAAAATATTTCCTTTAGTTAAGCACCATGGATGGCCTACAATCATAGCAGAATCTCACTTTAACACATTAGCAATTAGCTTTGGTTAAAGAAATAAAAATAGGAACGATTCTCTTAACCATAAGGCACTTTAGCTTAATGGGTATGCATATACAGACTTGCTGGTAAAACAGACATGGGCTCGAATCCAAGGCTCCCCCACATGCTAGCTGTGGGGAACCCATAGAAGTATTTCTGAGCTTAGGTTTTCTCATCCTTAAAATGGGGATAATATGTTCTCCATCCCACGACTGGACCTCTGTATATAGACACAGATCTTTAGGATTCTTTCATTTTAATCCCAGCCTCCCAAAAGGAGCTATAGGGAGTGTGTGGGGTGGGGGGGGGAAAGAGAGAGAGAGATCAGTCGTCTTTTAAAACAATGTTGGGGTCACAGCCTTCTTTGAGAATCTGGTGAATACAGATTTTCCCCAGAAAATACACTTTCGTACATACATGTGCCCAGTTTCAACACCCTTCCCCCTGAAAGCCCCCACAGCAATTCACGGACCTCTAATTAAGAACCTTGGGACAGATGAGACCAAAGCCTTGGGTTTTGTTTCTTCATTTTTTTTTAAGGTTTATTTATTTATTTGAGCGAGAGAGAGTGGGGGAGGGGTACGGACAGAGGGAGAGGGAGAGAAACAGACTCCCCGCTGAGCACAGAGCCCGACAGGAGGCTCCATCTCACAACCCTGAGATCATGACCTGAGCCGAGATAGTGACCTGAGCCGAAATCAAGAGTCCAAAGCTTAAGCAACTGAGCCATCCAGGCACGCCGGTTTTGTTTCTTCATGAGTCACTTCCTTTCACAGAGAGGAAAGCCTGTTCTCTGGCCAAAGACCACATCGGTCACCACAAGGAGCTGGATGGGAGGGGATGAAGCACTCAGGCCACTATCACCGTGATGTAAAATGCAGTTCAAAGTCCACCCGACTCCACCCTCAAAATGAGCATTTCGGCTCCCTGGATGATTGGTGTTCCTTGGAGGGATTAGGAAAGAATAGCCTTCAGCTGCGTCGTGGGCTCAGCATGGCTTTGCAAACTACATGTTATATTGTTTTTAATCATAGCCCTCTATGATGTAAAAAAAAAAAGAAGAAGGAGAAGCAAACCAAATGTCCAGCTGAAATGGTGAAGTAGAGTTAACACGATGAAATGTTACGGAGCCACAAAAATGATCATTGTGAAGACACGTCACCACAGAAAAGACGCTTACATTGCGATGAAAAAAAAAAAAGGAAGGAAGAAAAGCAGAATCCCAACTGCTATGCCCCTTATGATTCCAGACATTAAAAACTGTATCATATGAACAAGATAAGTAGCTCTTGGGTAAAAATGTGAGGTTAGTAGAATTATTGATGGTTTGTATCTGTTTTCAAATTTTTGGGGTATTATCTAATGTTTACAGTTGTCAAGTAAGGAGATAAATGATAAATCTGTACAAAATCAGCCTGTTCTTCCAAATGGCTGTGGCCCTGTCCTGCCCCCAGGCAGCGGCTCGTCCTGTGGCTTCCCTCCAGAGCAGGCTGAGAAGGCAGGCAGGGCGGGCAGACCGGGTCAGAGCTCCCCCAGGCTCCCCTGCACAATCAGGCCTGCCACTGAAAGAGCAGAGAGAGCACATTCATTGTTCCCACCCTGCAGCACCACCCTGGTGGGCCCTCCAAGGTGTAGGTCCTCGGCATCTGAGTCTAGCCAATGGGGAGACAGGTTCATGCATGCAGCCCAAGGACATTCATGTCTAAATCCATGTGAGCCTCTGGTGTTCCAATTCATGCCATGCGCAAGTGGGCTGACCCACAGAGTCAGAGGTAAATGATGTGTCTGATGCTTGCTGGCGCTGGAAACAGACACGGGGTCCCCATGGGTGCTGGGAGGTTGGATGTTCTCACAACAGACATGAAGAGACAATTATAGAAAAGCCTCCTGGGGGCTCCTGGGTGGCTTAGTCGGTTAAGCGTCTGCCTTCAGCTCAGGTCATGATCCCAGGGTCCTGGGATCGAGCCCCGCATCGGGCTCCCTGCTCTGCGGGAAGCCTGCTTCTCCCTCTCCCACTCCCCCTGCTTGTGCTCTCGCTCTCTCTCTCAAATAAATAAATGAAATCTTAAAAAAAGAAAGAAAAGGGAAGGAAAGGAAAGAAAAGCTTCCCGCAGTGCAGCTTGCTGGAGGGGCCGCAGCTCCAGCCATCAGGAGGCCACTCGACCTTCTTAAAGGTCACGGTCAGCACACACTGCTCATTAGGACCAAGCCTCCCAAGTAAAAGCAGCGCGCGTGCTCTGGCTCACTTCTCCCAGGTCAAGTGTCTAACTGCTTCTCCGTCGTGTAGGCGCCCGCAGCTGGGGGACGTGAGCAGTAGGTGCAGCAATCCGCCCCCCCCCCGCGCTGCCCACCCAGCATTTCCTTCTCAAAGCACTCAGCTGGGGCCTGGTCTCTCGGGCCCTGTGAAACCCTTCCTCCTGAAGCTCTTCCATGGCTCTCTGGCCCCTGGATCAACGAGTGGCTCCCTCATCGGGTGGCCCCAAAGCGCGTGGCAGGACCTCAGTGACAGCCCCGTCACAGACAGACTGGGGCAGGGAGGATGGCTGTACGTGTCTGACTTGAGCAACTCTCGTTTGTGTCCTCGGGGCCTAGCACATGTCTGGCTGACTTAGCACATGTCACTATAAGTAACGCTGGGCAACTGACAGTTCTAGGGCAGAGAGACAATGGGGCGGGGGGGGGGGAGTTTCAGGAGAGGGCGGATCCCCAAGGGCGGACAGATGTGGGGAGCAACAGAGAAATGAAGGGTGATGTCAAGGAGGCTTGAGCTACTGGGTGGACAGGGGTGATGCTGACCCAGATGGGGAAAAGGCAAGTTGGCAGGTGCTGACCCCGCCCATAGGACAAGAGAGGCATTCTCGGGAGGGCCATTTCTTCAGGCAAGCTGATGCTAGATGTCTCCTCAGGCAGAGGTTTCCCGGATGCTAGGTGAGCGCCACCTTGTGCTCCTTCATCCTTGGCTGTCCATTTCTGCTCAGTTGCTGTGTGTGGTTCTGCAAGCTGCAATTTGACAGCCTGCATTTAGCCTTTGCCTTGACGCGGGTGCTAAGCTCCTCCTGTCCTTACTGTAAGCTTGGGTCAGGGCTCTGCTCACAGTGGGCAGCTGATAGACCAAATAATGAAGAGCTAAGAGCCCTGGTTTTGGAGTCGCACAGACCTGAGTCTGGATCTGGGCTTTGGCCTTCGAGCCCCCCGCCCCCGGAGCCCTTGATGAGTTCCTAATGACATCACAGGGCTTTTTGCGGGGAGTTAAGTGAGCTCATGGCACAAAGCCCCCGACACATTTCTTAGCACTCAAGTACCGGCAGCTCTTCCACGTTTGACTGATAGGCAAGTAGACAAGCAAAGGGTTGACTAGAAGGAAAGCTCAGAGCCCACTTAGCCTACCCCCTCGTTTGGCAGAGTCAGAACCTGAAGCCCAGAGAGAGGAAGTCCCACAGCCAAGATGGCGAGGCCAGTGCCCAGTTATAGAAACGCAGTCTCGGGGACAGAACTAGCTTGGTACAGGCTGGTACTCATGGCCTTTCTCTTCTCATCTCTCCTGGTTTCTTTCCCCTCTTGGTCTCAGGCTCCTCCTCCAGTCCTCATCTGAGGTCACCGTCCTGTCTTACAAAAGTCATCTGCACCCCCCTCCCCAATGCCTGGGAACTCTGGCACCCTTTCACCTTTGTCTTCACATGAACCCTTGTGTCCCCTCCCCAAACTCTCAAGTCTGCCCACTGGAATTCCCTGATTGGCCACTTCTAGATTCCAAGTACTAGCTGGCCCCCTGAGCTGGATCCTTTATCTCCCCTGGAGTCACCAGGCTTCTGTCCCTTTAAAGTTTCTTTAGAGTGTTGATTTCCCTTCCTCTGTCGGAGTCCAGCAGCCGAGTCATGGGTGCTGTCTTCCCCTCCAATCAGGGCAATCTGCCCTTCTCAGAGACAGCGACAGGCCCCACCATGGTGGGATCCATCAGCACCCACCTGCATCTCGACATCCTCCTGCGGTCTAGGCCACACTCAACAGATCTTGGATCATTCCCAGGGGTGAGGGTGTCTGCCACAGGTAGGAAGGCAGGGCGCTCTGCTTTCTTCTCTCTAAGTTTCTGTGTCCATTCCTCCCACAGCTGGAACTGGTTGGCAAGCCGTCCTTCCTCCCTCTGCCTGCCTCAATTCCTTTCCCCTTGTTTTTCCCGATCCGTGGGAGCTCTCACAGCTCCCCAGGTTTGTAGACACAGTTTGGAAACATGGTTTACATCTGTACTCTGTGTTGGAAAAAAAAAATCAAAGCAACAAGTCCAGTGTTCCTTTGCCAAGGTTTCTGTCAGCAGGTAGAGCAGACACATGTTTTTTGAGATGTGAATGGATTTTTTTTCTTCTTCTATTCACTTATTATTTTGTTCCTCACCCATGTTGAAGCCATTGCCACAGGGAAATAAAGTAGGAACAAGAGAAGTCTCTTGGCTCAGATTGAGAGAAATGCGGTGAGTCAGTCTGGGCAGACAGGAGCCCAGGGGGTCTCACAGAGAGTCTCTCAGTACAGAGTCGCATGGGAGTGGTGTCATGACTCCCCCACCCCATGATGTGGCACAGAAGTTCTGGGGGAAGGCTTGACCCAGGTCAGAGGCTGGCACAAGGCATGCTGGCAGCAGCCTGTGTGGATTGCTGATGAAGACCAGATGGGCTGCCCCAAAGTCCTAAACCCCATGAGCCCCACCCCACTCTCCCAAACTGGGGCCCAACCCTGGAGAAGGGGGGAGAGCTTTGAGTTCACTGGGGTTATTTCCCAACACCCAGCAGAAATCAAGATGCTCAGACTAGATATTCTATTTTTGCACACTGAGTGTGGACCGAGATTCATATTCACCCCACATGAATCTACTCTGTCATGACTTCCCTGAGCCCTCCAGATGTTCTTCCAGAGGCTAGGACCACCTTTGTAATAAACTCCCTCAACCCACTCTTCTACCTTCTATGAAGCTGGCGTCCTTTTGAACAGCCTCTTTGTTTTCACAAATAGAACATTCTTCTTTTTTTTTTTAATGAATGATAAATGAGCCAAATACATATTCCTGAGTGTGACCTTGGGAAGGTAAAAGAGAATAAAGCCAAGGGATAAATTCAGCAGTGTGTTGTCTACCCTTAAGTTTGCAAAGGGGTCATGGGAGACCTTCAAGGTAGTTTCACAACTGCCTTAGAGAGACACCCCACGGTGTGGCCAAGCAGAGTGAGGAGCTAGGAGGTCCAGCCTGAGAGCCAGGTGGTTGCTGCCTATCGGTGTGACCACAGACAATGGACTGTGCCTTCTGGGTGTGCCACTGGGAACTGGGGATACAACCGGGTGTGCACCTGGAGAACAAGGGTAGAGAGCTGTGTTCACCTGGTATGAAGCTCAAGACCCTTGCTACCCTAGCCCCCTGCTGGGCTCAGTGGCAGAAGCGGTCAGCCATGCCTGCTGGTGTCTGAGTCAGAGTGGCCGGGCCACAGAAGACTCGTGGAGGCTGAGACCTTGGGATTAGAACTTCAAGGATGCCCAGGATCTCTCCTCGGGGAGATGGGCATTTCAAGCAGAGAAGAGGGCTCGGCACAAGCTCTGAGGTGTAATGGGCAACAGGGAGTCATAGGGGACAGGACTACTGGGACCCACAAGCCTGAAGAAGGATGACGGGAGGGAAATTGGGATGGGAGACCAGATATCTGGTCCCGTGAGGCCTGGGCTTTGTTCTCAGGCACTGAGGAGTCAATGAAGATTTTTACCCTGGGGGTGATAGGGCCACAGTTGAGCTTCAGACACATCTTGCCAGCCACACAGAGGACGGACTGCGATGTGGGTCACTGCAGGCAGAGACAGGAGCTCTAAGGACGTGGCAGTCATCGAGTCTAAAGGCAGGAAGGACCTGAACTAAAGCAGTGGAGATATGGGGACAGAACTGAGAAAGGAGGGGACAGATGTTACCACAGTGTTGCCCTCACTCAGGGAAACTAGTGCATGTTCTAGCTCACCCTCTGGCCTTTGCTAAGACTCCTACTTTCCGCAAGCTTTAGGTTTCTTCTGAGGGGAGCAGAGCCTCCTCCTAGAGATGCCAGGGGACTTAGTCACCCTTCGCAGGGTGGTGAAAGACCAGGCAGAGATCCTGAGGATTTCAGACCCTCCCTCTTCAGTGTGGAGTCAGGCAAAGGAAGGCCACTCCCAGGGAAAGAGGCAGACCTGGGGCCTCCTTCATCTCCTTCCTCTACTGCTCTGTGGGCCCTCTTGTGACACCCCTCGCCCCCACCCAGTGGCCCTGTGGAGCTGCTGACCACCAACACACCAGTCTGAGCTCTGAGGTGAGGGGAGTAGGATGGGGATGCTCCCTCCCTTCTCAGGACCCGCTCAGACTAGAAGACAGACATTGCTTGCCATTTGACAGCAAAAAACTTTGTACAATGAAAAGAATGAACGAGAAGAACTTTAGGGAGGATGGTGCTTTAGCAACTGGATTTCTACAGCATGGATGAAACTTGGGAATCTCTTTATGGGGCAGACTTTATTCCTTCACTTTGTTGCAGTGGCATTTGTGATGGTGGGTTTTGTGATGTTTTGTTGTTGATAGGTATGTGTGTGTTGCCTCTGTGTGTGTGCCTGCGTGTGTCTGTGCACGTGTGAGTGTGTGTGTGTCCACGTGTGTGCATAAGCCTGTGTGTCTGTGTGTGTCCGTGCGTGTGAGAGACAGACAGAGAACATATCCTACACCCATAACCTCCTTCCCTGAAGAGATTTCCTTTTGTCTTTCTAGTTATAAAATCCTTAAAACGGAGTCCAAAATGGACCAGCTTCCCCCAAACACCACATGCCAGAGAGCTCCAGGATATCCAAGGCAAAAACCACAAAAACTCCCTTCTCAGGCCAAACCCACGGGGGTGGGAGATGCAGGACACCCTTAGTCACTCAGGCCGACCTCCGACAGCAAACCCCCACACTGGAGACCTTTTCAAGCACATGCTTGGTGGAGACCGGCTAGCAGCAAGGAGCTGAAGGTATGTAACCATGAAGATTCATAGAGGATCTTAAATAGCAAACTATGACAACATTATATATGGACAAAACCAGCTTCCAAGGGCTCGTAGTTCTTCCCCACTCTGTTCATGCCTTTTCTTCACTCGATTGTCAAGGGGCTTTCCGATCAACAGGAAGAGAAGGAGCAAACACAGAGGCGTCAATTGGCTTACACGCAGGCTGGCTTTCCGTGGCGGGCTTGACAACCCACAAATGAATCAGAGGAGGGGAATGAGTGGGGAGGATAGTGGAGTGCACATCATGAGAGTGGCTTTACGTGCAGGCAGCAATTAGAGGAAGCTGATTTGAAAGCAGAAGGCTCCAAGCCCACTGGGATGAATGTTGCGGTGTCATTTGGCAGGAACGCAGGGAATGTGACATTGCATTCCCTGTACGCCATGCTCAGCCTCACCGAAGGCCTCCTGGAGGAAGTTTTTAAACCCTTCTCCCATGCCACAAAGGAGTGTGACCTTTCTGCAAGGAAACTGTCGTTCAAGCCAATGAGATCTTTCTGAAGGCCAGGGTGCTAGCTCGGAGGAAGGCGTCAGTCACAGGGCCCGTCCCCTGTGATGTCTGAGCCAGAAGACCCTCTGGGGTATTATTTTCACTTCCTATTTGCTGGTTCTCAGAGGCCACTTGTCTTGGTTGACAGGGTGGAGCAAAGGAACCTGGGAAGATTTATTTGACCCTGAAGACAAGGCGGGAGCTGGCTGTTTTCTCCGACGGCCCGGGAGGCAAGCAGCTTCAGCTAAGATAAGGCTCTGGCAGAAATATGGGCACAAGGGACACCCCACTTTACCTCCTCCACACCTGTGATAGAGTCTCCAGGCCTGGTTGTCATGACCGACGGGAGCAGGTGTTGCCCTGCCAATCTCAGCCTCAGACGGTTGCCAACAACGAGCACTCCGTACTTCACTGAGCCCTAATCCACTTGAGAAAACATCTCTGCTTTGTACATCTAGCTGACACTGGTGGTGAAGGCCTCCCAGGAGTGATTCTTGGGGCAAGAAGAGAATCCCATGTTGACCCATGTTCCCACGACATGGAAAAGCCACGTTCATCCCCTTGGCAGTTCATCAGAAGCCAATCCTTCTTGTGCTAGCGGTCCCAACCCCCCCTGAATTGTTGAAATCTGATGAAAGCCAGAAATGATCTTTGCAGAGCATTGCCCATGTCCTCCACAAAAGCGCTCATGCAAGTTTGGTTTTGTTTTTTTTTTTTAAGATTTTATTTATTTACTTGAGAGCACAAGGGAGCACAAACAGGTGTAGCGACAGAGGGAGAGGGAGCCCAAAGCAGGGCTCGATCCCAGGATCCTGGGATCATGACCTGAGCTGAAGGCAGACGCTTAACCAACTGAGCCACTCAGGCGCCCTGCTTGCCTGCAAGTTTAAGAAGCTCATAAGCTCCAGGAAACTCATCAGAGGTCTGTGGTCTCCAAAAGTTAGGTCACCAGCAGCAGGAACTGGTGCAGAGAGGGTCTCTACCCAGGACCACGCGCACCCCTCCTGCCACCAAGCACACAGCAGGACCCCCTGGGTACCTAGGCCTCCTTTGCAAGGCTCAGGACTCAGGAAATCCCAGGACTCAGGCTATGCTCCCCTTGTCCCTGCTTTGCAAAGCCAGATGCAGACAGGACGCTGATCTGTGGTTTGAAACTGAGATATTCTGCTTCTCATCAGCAGTGTGCCGGGCCCAACTTGTACACGTTTGTGGGAGTCAATTGTTAAATTTGGGGGAATTTTGTGAGCTATTTGCTAAGCACATCGCTATTCAAAATTAAATCATACAAAATTAAAATTATATAAAATAAAAATTAAATTATATAAATATAATTAAATGAATTAAAAATGAAGGTAATAAACACTCAAATGTCATCATTCCCTAGTTATTTCACCACATTTCACTACTATCTCTGTTCTTGAGGTTATCTGTGTGGTGGAAATGCTATCTAATCGTCCGCTATTGCTCGTTTCTTCCTAGCCCTGTGTGCAGCCGGGTCACGTGGGCAGCTTGAAGTTGGCTCTCTAGGGGTGTTTACACCACGGGAATAGGCGAGGGCTTCAAACCTGGGGCCGATTTGCCTCTTTGTTGATTTTCTGGACTTAATACAGTGATGGAGGAAATGTTAATAATGTAGGTTCAACTTCAAAATGTGTCCTGTTTATAGCCGTTAATAGCACAAAAAATTGAGAAAAGCTTTTTGAGTAATTAAAAACTATTAGCCAGGGGCGCCTGGGTGGCTCAGTTGGTTAAGTGACTGCCTTCGGCTCAGGTCATGATCCTGGAGTCCCTGGATCGAGTCCCGCGTTGGGCTCCCTGCTCAGCAGGGAGTCTGCTTCTCCCTCTGACCCTCTCATGCTCTCTCTCTCTATCTCATTCTCTCTCTCAAATAAATAAAATCTTTAAAAAAAAAAACTATTAGCCAATTTAGCAAAGAAGTCAGTGACGTCACTGCCTACGCGCAGCGTGCAGGGCCGGTACGTCTCTGTCACTTTGGTCTTGTTAACATAAATGAAGACATCAACGACGTCCGTGTCACCCTTATACTTGTGTGTCAGGTGCGGCCATAGCTTGACCGTGGACACAAGAATTTGGCAAAAGTCCACAAAAGCACTCTATGGAGAATCGATGCCTCTATGGCTATCTACTTACAATAAAGAATATTACATATTTTGTTATTATTTGTAAATTATGTGTTACATATTCTTTATACCAGTACAGTTTATAATAAACTTACGTGTGCATATGTGTGTACATGTGTTTCCCGGAAAGCTGGTTGTTGAACATTTACCCCCACTGCTGTCAGTCTAGAAGATACCTATCTTAACCTAACCTCCCCCACCCCTGCCCCCATCCCCGCCCTCCCCCTTCCTGCTGCACTGACAGGTGCCAGGGAGTCCATCAGACAGACAGACAGACAGATAGCACAATATGGAAATGATTCCTTTCCACATGAATGCATGGGGAAAAGAGATTTGAGCCTTTCCCATAAAGCCACCCGAACAAAATCATGAAATGGATTATTATTTTTGATCCCATCTCCAAATGCAATACTTAAAAAAAAATAAATTTATTTGGGGGCGCCTGGGTGGCTCAGTCGGTTAAGCATCCGACTCTTGATTTCTGCTCAGGTCATGATCTCAGGGTCTTGAGATCAAGCCCCGTGTCAGCCCCACACTGCACATGGAGGCTCCTTAAGATTCTCTCTCCCTCCCCCTTTGCCCCTTCCCCACCTCACCCCTCCTCAACTTGTGTGCCCACCCCAACCCGATTGTGTGCTCTCTAAATAAATAAATAAATAAATAAATTTCTTTTAAAAAATCTGATTGTACTATAGATATGGTGGGAATAAAGGGAAACTTTTTTTTTTTAAAGATTTTATTTATTTATTTGAGACAGAGAGAATGAGATAGAGCATGAGAGGGGGGAGGGTCAGAGGGAGAAGCAGACTCCCTGCCAAGCAGGGAGCCCGATGTGGGACTCGATCCCGGGACTCCAGGATCATGACCTGAGCCGAAGGCAGTCGCTTAACCAACTGAGCCACCCAGGCACCCAATAAAGGGAAACTTAACATGAAATAACTATATATGATCTTTGCAACAATACAAGGTGGAATATCTAAAAATAGGCAGTGAAACAAGCTGTTTATGTACCTCTAACAGACTCACAGCTGAGCATTTCACCATAGGGTGGCCCCCTTGGTAAAACAAACACAAGGAATTGGTCTCTGTTTTGTACACAGAAAGGGAATTAACTCTTACTGAGCACCCACACCATACACCAAGTTCTTTCAAAAATGCTGTTCTGTTTTGGTTTATTTACTTATTTATTTTCTGGGGCTTCCAAAAAGATTTGAAGCTACTTATAAAAGCAAACATGAAATAAATAGGAGAGAAAAAGAGATGAAGAAATCAAGACCAAAGGGTAGATTAGGGTAGAGAAACAAATTTGAAGGTAAAGCTGGTTACACAGAAATACAGACCGTGAGATGGGGCTCCCCAATTCCTAGTGGTTAGATGCAAAGTAGGCTCTAAGTGTCCTGGACATGGGAAATTATCGGTTTATAGAATCAGTGTCTTTAGGACATCCATTGCTCCAGAGAAGCATGGATTTCCCAGGTCTGGAGCCTGACCGGAACTCTCTTACGACTTCTAGGGTGGTCCTGAGTGGAATGGTGGACATCGGTCTCAGTGGCATCACAGTAATGATGACCTTATTTTTTATAGCAACCTTCAGCTCGAGCGTAGGATGACATGCCCTCACCAGGAAAGGGTGCCCGAACCTGACTCTGGAATGCAATCCCTTGAACACCCCAAGCATCAAGATCCAGACACACAGCATGCAGACTGACTAGCTTGATGGCGAAGGGGGGGGGGGAGCACACCCAAAATATCTGGATTCATTTTTCTCAGTCCTATTAAACGCATTTCCTGTTTGAAAAACATAACAAAACCATGGTCTTCCTTTTGAGACTTCAAAATAAATATTGTGCATAAAAACAAATTTTAAAAGTTACAATATGCAGGGGCGCCTGGGGGGCTCAGTCGGTAAGCATCTGCCTTCAGCTCAGGTCATGGTCCCAGGGTCCTGGGATGGAGCCCTGCATGGGGCTCCCTGCTCAGCCGGGAGTCTGCTTCTCTCTCTCCCACTCCCCCTGCTTGTGTTCCCTCTCTCGCTGTATCTCTCTGTCAAATAAATAAATAAAATCTTTTTTTAAAAAAGTTACAATATGCAATGTGCATTTTGCAAATTACAGGGACTCCTCTGGTGATTCTCACATGGAGAACTGGATAGAATCTAGGTGGAAATATTGTATACTTTTCAGTTGCAACTCACCTAAGAATTAGGGCTTTGGGGTTTAATTTTTATAACCCCGTGATGTGCTATTACTAGCAAATAAAGAAGTAAGACTCCAGGGTAAAAGTAACCTACCTGAGTTATGTCAGTATAGACTGAGGTCAAACTACTGTTATTTCACAAGGACATTTGGTGACTTGCCCAAGGTCACATAGTCAGAAAGCTGCAGGGCTACACCTTGAACTCAAGCCCTCTGGTCCACAGGCTGGCCGTCCAACCTCTATGCTAGAGAACCTCTCAGCCACAGCCGCTTTGCTGTACTCCTGTGCCCACGTTCTTTCTAATTCCTGGGATCCACAACACAAAGATACAATTAAATATCATTACTAAATATTGGACTTGGTGATTCCAAATATTTGGGGTTGGCTGATCCTTTTGGGAATGTGATAGAAGCCAGGAGCGCTCGGTGTGGGAGTATGCACATTCACAAAAGCTTGCAGACAAGTTCAGAGAGCTCCTAGACCCCATGAAACTCATCAAGGGTCTGCGGTCTCGGAGGTCTGAACGCCTGGCTTCATCCTTTAAGCACAGACCACCTCATATCCTTGTAGACACTACAGAAACCTGTGCAAACATTACCTGAGAGTGAGGGCCTCCTTAAACTCTACACCCCAGGTGACTTGCTCGCCTCACCCTGGTCCTAGCCTAGCAACTCAGGTATCAAGGTATGCGAGGAGGCCAGCAGAGAGGGGTAAGGACAAGGCACCCAAGAGAACCTCTTTCTATGACATGGTTTTGGAAACATCAGCCCTCTGGTGAGAAAGCACACAGTGGCCTGCGTTGAACAGAGGTCCTGCAGGGTCAGCAGGGACCACGGCACAGCTTCTTCTATGTTCCAATCACCCTGCTCAATCTAGTTCTCATATCTAGGCTTGAAGCTGGGTGCACCTGCTCCCATCTTACAGAGACCTGGGTCCTTTGCTCATACTTGTCCAGCTGGAAGTGGCAGAACCAGGTCCTAGAGCAGAACTGGCTGGCCCCAAGGCTCAGCATCTTCCTCTGGATGATACCGCACTTTGCAGCGAGCAGAACACACCAGAGACCTAGTGACAACCACCTTCTTCCACAAGGGCCCCCATTAAAACCCCGGGCGTGGCGACGGCAGCAAAGCTCTCTGTGGCTAAGGGAGGTCGTTAAATCTTATGTGCGTTCCTGCCTTCAAGCTTTCTCCCTCCTGTCTTAATCTTCACTGGCGTTCCAGAACTTGCCCTTGTTCCTTTCCCTCAAGAACCATTTCACAGGGCACCCACCCTGCTCCAGACACCGTCCTGAGTGCTGAGACCCAGAGAGGGATGTAAGGGGGCCAGCTCCCCATCCCGGGGGAGCTCAGATCCAGAACTCCTGCAAACAGGGAGCCCTCGGCATGTGTTGGAGGTTCACGGGGACATGGGGATGGATTTGGGCCCTGGGGACAGAAGAGAAGGCAATGACCCTGGTCTAGGAGTTAGAACAGGTGGGACTCGCCCGGATGGGAGGGTAGGGTGGGGGCCCAGGTTGAGGGAGCAGCAGGAGCGTGGCCTGGAGCGTTCCACAGCAACATGGGGCTGGCTTAGTCCAAGCAGGCGGGCTGGCAGTGGGGGAAGCTCGAGCTGTGACAGGAAAAGGACTCGAGGCCCAGTGGTAATCGCTGCTCTCACTTCTAATCTTCATCTAACTGTTGTGATTTTCATCTAAGTGCTGTCTTCCTACAGCTTCACGATTCTTCTTTCTCTAATCTGGCTGGCACTTCACCCTCCAACCAGGGCACACCCGCTCTGTTGGGCCTGGGTGGGGGGTGGAGGCGTGCGGGGGCGGGGGGGGGGGGTGTGTATGTGTGTGTGCACCTGTTGGGGCGGGTGGGGTCAGGTCACTCCAGCTCCCCTGCTACCTCCCCACACACCCGACCCTTACAAGCAAGGATGCTGGCCCCTGGTGGCTCCGTCTGGCTGGTGCAGACTCGAGGGAGGGCGGCCCAGTGGGCTCCCAGGCCACACTCTTCAGGCCACAGCGGGGCTCCGAGGGAATTGGTTCCCAGCATGGCTCACAGCCGCTTGGTTGTCCACAGATTCTGTGGGGATAGTTGGGCCCGGAGGATGGCAGATTCCATCCTGGTATTCCATGCAGGGTCAGGGCCCTCACTTGTCTCCGTTCGGGCCTTCCGCTTCCTCACCAGGGAGAGGGTCAGGTTTGGGGCTCTGGGCATGCACCTGGAGGCCTGCGAGCCTGAACCAGCACAGTGAGCGCTGCTGGGCAGACAGAGGCTAGGGTACTTAGCCCTAAAGCCCCTGACACAGAGCTCAAAAAAATGTGTGCTGAATAAAAGAATAAATGAATGATGAAAAATGCCACAAAGAGAGAGAAATATAGGGGCACCTGGGTGGCTCAGTTGGTTAAGCCTCTGCGTTTGGCTCAGGTCATGATCTTAAGGTCCTGGGATCGAGCCCCACGTCGGGCTCTCTGCTCAGCAGCAAGTCTGCTTCTCCCTCTCCCTCTGTGCTCTCTCTCTTTTTCAAATAAATAAATAAAATCTTTTAAAAAAAGAGAGAGAGAGAGAGAAATACAGAACTTTCTGGGACTAAGGTGGGGGTTGAGAGAGACAAATGGTTAAAAAAAAAAATGCAAAACGCCTCCTGTGTTCCAGAAAGTTCAAAGAGAGGGCAGGGACCACTGCGCCACGGATTCCAGTTTTCCCAAGCAGGCTCACCTTTTGACCATGTCTGCTCTAAGGCAGGATGAGTATAATCTTTTTTAGCTTTTTATTTTGGAATAATTTTAGGTTTACAGAAAAGTTACAAAGATAGTCTAGAAACTTCTTATATACCCTGCACTCAGCTCCGCCTAATATTACCATCTTACCTAACTATGGTACATATGCCAGAACGAAGAAATCCACATTGGCACAATGGTATTAATTTAACTCCAGACTTTATTTAGATTTCACCTATTTTTCATTAAATCCTTTTTCCTCCTAAGACCCACTCCAATCCAGGATGCGAGTTCCGAGTTTAGTTGTCACGTCTCCTTACTCTCCTCTGATGTGTAACAGTTTCCCCATCTTTCCTCATTTTCCGTGACCTTGACAGTTGCAAAGGTCAAGTATTCTGCAGATTGTCCCTCACTTTGGGTTTTTCTGATGTTTTCTCATGATGAGACTGGGGTTAAGGGTTTGGGGGGAAGAACAGCACAGAGGGGAAGTCCTTTCTCCTTGCACCATAGCCAAAGTTATATAATACAACACGACTTATCCCTCGAGACATTAACCTTGATTCCCCTGCTTGAGGTGGTGTCTGCCAGCATTCTCCACTATGGAGTTACTGTTCTTCCCTTTCCATACTTCATTCTAAGTCCCTCTGGCACTGAAGGTGGGGGGAATCAAGCTCATCGAGGAAGGAGAAGTATCTATATATATCATGCACAATTTTTCTCTCTAACTATGGCAGCACGGTGATAACAATTCTTTAGTTCCTTGGTAATGTAGATAGTTGAGGGTGAAAGTAATGGCCAATTAGCAAACGACTGGAACTGTTGCCAAAACCCTAGAATTTTAAAACTCCTCTCAAAATATGTTATCAACTGTTCATTCCTTTTCAGAAACTGATCTCTTAGCCTCAAAAGTTATCATTAAACCTATTCCATCGCCCTCCCCTCTGATGTCTGAAAAGTGGAAAACCTTACTTAAAAACAAACAAAATTTTAAAAGGGCAACAACCAATCATTTGCCCTGAGCCAGACACTCCCCATACATCACTGTTAACCTCTGCCACGTCTGCCTCTTAGGGACAATTACGCTTGTTTATAGAGAGGCTGAGTAACTTGCCTGGAGCCCCACAGCCGGCAGGCGTGTGCCCACCCCCATTCGCACCCCACAGTCTTCTCCTATCTTTCCTCTGTGGCGCAGTCATTGGCTTTTCCAGCTTAGAAAGCCCAAGAAGCAGAATGTCCCTGGATGGATGAGCTTTTATAAATCAAAAACAAAACAAACAAAGATGCAGAGTCTTACCTTGATAATGCTCAGCAGCTTGTCACCGTAGCTTTTTCAATCCCAGCGCCCTTGTGATGCAGCCGCCTTCTAGCAATCACCAGCAACTCCTGATAGAATCCCAAAGAAAAAGCCCATTCTGGTTGTTTCAGTTGGTTCCCGTAGCTCGTGGCTTCCTGCTGGTGGCAAGCACGAGGCAGAGGTGGCAGGCTCCCCGATCTGTGGTCAGAGCTTCAGCAGCTTCCCCCAAGGAGCCCCGCCCCTCCCATGGAGCACTTTGAAGGCTTCTGTGGGTTCACTGGGTCCAGTGGGCACCGCTGACCCAGAAAAGCCTGGGACGAAAGACCACAAGCAGTTGGTCTTTCTCAGGCCCTGGGCCACACTGGTTCCAATGACCCTCTGCCACTAGAAAGTTTCCTCATGGGGTTTTGGTTTAATAACATGGGTGGTGTTCTCCTGCACCAAACTTGGCAGAGTTAGTAAACCTCCAAGATAACTCTGCAAGGTATTTCGCTCTGCCTTGCAGCATTTATGTGCAAGACAAGAAAGAGCTTGGCCTCTGCTGCCTTGTGCCATCTGTGTGAGACTGGGCAGCTGTTCTCTCAGCCCTGTTGGTTTTGTCTTGTCTTCCAAATAGTGCCGGTAATACCTAGCCCAGAGATACTATGGGCACGAATGATAGAATGGGTGTGAGTGACGGGCACAGAATTGGCTCTTGATAAATGCTAATTCTCATTTTTTTAAAAAAATAACACTCTAGGGCGCCTGGGTGGCTCAGTCGGTTGAGCGGCTGCCTTCGGCTCGGGTCATGATCCTGGAGTCCCGGGATCGAGTCCCGCGTCGGGCTCCCTGCTCGGTGGGGAGCCTGCTTCTCCCTCTGACCCTCCCCCCTCTCATGTGCGCTCTCTCTCTCTCTCTCTCTCTCTCTCATTCTCTCTCTCAAATAAATAAATAAAATCTTAAAAAAAAAAAACACTCTAGCCAGTCATTGATTCTGATCATAGAGCCTCTTCCATTGTTCTACTTCACTTGGCTCTGAAAACTCAGGGAGAGAAGTGGATGGGGAAAGGAGCCTATCATCTGGAGTGGTGAGGTGCAGTCCTGTACTACACCAGCCGAGGGGTCAACAGGACCAAGACGGTTGCTGAGACAACCTCAGGAGACCTGCTGGTCCAACCAGATATGGTAAGCTACTGGTCACCTGCTTTCTGATCCAGGGACCAAAGGGAACCCATGGGCACTCTCCTGTCCTGCCTTTATGTCTGGGAACCTTGGCAGGGATGGAATTCAGACAGGCTTGCTTCTACTCCTGGCCTGGAACCACTGTCTAGAATCTCAGTTTCCTCATGGATTTTAGGACTAAGACAATAATTTGCTGTGAGTTTGGGGTAAGAAGGAGCTTTCTGCCGATGTTCATAGCAATAGCATCAGCAACATGGAGTTTTTGGGTTCTAAATCTCCTTGAAAACAATCTGACTGATTTCCCCAAAAGGTTTTTGTGACAGTAAATAGATTAATGCATTAAAAATAGGTATTACAGTGTTTAGTACATAATAAACTCCAAATAACTGGTAGCTGATGTGAATACACCTAATCTAAGTCCCAAATCTAGTCCTTAACGCTCCTTTGTCTTCTTCTAGCCTTGGTAGTGAAGAGCCCAAAACAGTGTCCCAAACCAGTTGTGCTTAGCGAATCATAGCTCTTATTAATTTATTATTATATTCATCTCCTGGCACCTGAGAGTTGGATCTAAGCATTAAATACAAGTTGAAAGAATCCCAAACTCCTTAAAGTTATGACTTAAAGACTTGCTGACTTGAGATGAGATTATTTAGCCTCGTTATTTCAATTCAATTAACACAACAAATTTTTGTGAATGTTTGCTCTGTGGTAAGCACACACCAGAGGCTCAGGGTAGAGGTATAAATAAGCATGACCTTTGAAGGGGTCAGCCTAGGGAATCTGGTAGATAGACATTATATAATGGGGTGTGGGAAATGTGGCCAGAGAAGCCCAGCAAAGCACAGTATTAGAACAGAGGCAGGAGCAATAGGAACATCAGGGATTATTGGAGGAAGTTACCAGGCAGATGGCTTTGAACATGATTTGTGACTAAGAATCCTTCAAACTCTCAGAGGCAGATACTTAGGTTGAATCTTTTACTGAACAAACATCCAAATGATGCTGCCTGAGTTATGTCCCATTATGTCTAGTTAATTAAATGACTAAATATATGACTTTTGGACAAATTTTATATACTGGCACCTGAGGATATCAAAAGTGTAGTGGGGAGCAGGAAATCTACCTTCCTAAGGAGAAAATCTATTTTCCTCTGACTCTGGCTCATCTGTTTAAAATTGGAGCACAAGGGGAGGTGAGTGTCTGCAGGTAGGGCAGGGTAAGCTGACCTTTTTGTGGTTTGGAAAAAAAATGTCACCTTTTTATCACCTCCAATAGACAGGGGCAGGGGTCGGAAAAAAAACAAAAATGGATCCTAGCAGCCACTCAGAAAAGAACGAGGAAATGACCTTGCTCTTGGGTTTCACTTGTCTGAGCAGAAGTGAAAGTTAATTTCAGCCATTTTCACCCTCAAAGAGTCATAGAATCCATGAGAAAGGCAGAGGGGAGATGAGGGCAGGACCCAGGGGAGAAGATAGGAAGCAGTGAAACATGTTAGGTGAGGCTAGGAGTATCCTTTTTAGACATGTTTGTTAGAGAACCTCAGAGAGGGCTCTTATGGCTGCACTGCGATTGGAATCTGAAACCCCCAGTTTAGTGTTCAGCCTCATTGGCTCCCCCATTTATTTTTGCACTTTTGAGATGACTTATGCAAAATTTGGAGCTCTCCTTCCATGTATCTACACCAACCTCCTGACATCAGTACATTTCTGATCAAAATCAAAACCTGCGGGTAATAAAATATTTGAGTAGAAGAAACATTAAAATAATCCAGTCAAAAATTCACTGCAGGAATGGTGGTGTGAGAACCTGGGCAATCTCCCTTTGAAGAAAACAATCATAAAACTAGACAAAGATGTCAAAACCAACCATTTCAGGGCACTAGAAAATGACCAAAGACAAACAACAAATTAAGAAGTGTTTAATCTTGAAAAACTGCCTCTACATTAGAATGACCATGAGTTGGGGCGCCTAGGTGGCTCAGATGGTTAAGCGTCTGCCTTCGGCTCAGGTCATGATCCCAGAGTCCTGGGATCGAGTCCCGCATCGGGCTCCCTGCTCAGCAGGGAGCCTGCTTCTCCCTCTGCCTCTCTCTGTCTGTCTCTTGTGAATAAATAAAAAATCTTTAAAAAAAAAAAAAAGAATGACCATGAGTTTGTGGTCTTCTTGCTTACAGGTTCTACCCTCCACCTCCCATCCCTTAGCTTGAGTGGTAAGAATCACAGCTTTTCCAGTGGGAATGAATAGTGGGCTTGGTTTGAGAGCTGTTAGTTAGTAAAAACCGGTAGCCTTACCAGCTAGTGGTGACAGATGTGGTCTGTGATGGGGAGATGAAAATCTGCCGTTTTATGAGTTAAAGGTCATGGAATCAGTTCTAGATAGGAAGCGAAAATCTGCAGCTTTACTAGCTTCAGGTTATAGCCTCTGTTCAGAGTGGGCAGAAAATCACCCAGAAAGGTAATGGGGGAAATCCTGGAAGTAAGAGAACCATGCAAGGGCTGAACTAATAAACACCCCATACCTCTTTGATATAATATGCATGAGTTGGGAAGAACTGAGAGTGAAGCACAAAGTGAAAACCAAGGGAAACCTAAAGGCTTACTGCAGATTTGAATTTGTTCCTCCAACCACATAAAGCCGGGGCAGCAGAAGGTGGAAGGTTTACTTATTCAAGGTGTCTGAGCATAACTTCTGTTCAAATAATTGCCTGACCATTAAACAATACAGAAACAGGGGTGCCCTTAGAAAGCCAGACTAAAACACAAAGCAGAATACTAAAAGATAGAAACTGCACAGTCATATCAGTGGCTGCACACCATGGAGGAAAACAATCTAGGTGCAAATCAGTTAGTAAAACAAAACAAACAAACAAAAATCAACAACTTTCAGGAAAATAAAACAGAATTCAGAGTCACTACAATATCTAATTTTCAACTAAAAAATTATCATACATGCAAAGACAAGAAACCGTGACCAGAAAAAAAAAAAAAGTCACTAGATTCTGATTCCAAATGGGCCCAGAGGTTGGATTTAGCAGATAGACTTCAAAGCAAATATTAGTTATGTTCAAGGAATTAAAGGACAATATGCTCAAAAAAAAGAAAGGAAATTACGTTAATGAGCCAACAAGAACAGAATCTCAACAGAGAAATGGAAATTCTAAAAAAAAGAATCAAATGGATTTTCTAGAGCTGAAAACTAAAAAACTAACATTGAAAATTCACTAGATAGGTTCAAAAGCAAAAAAAAAAAAAAAAAAAATTGAAAAAAAAAAAAAAAAAAAAAAACCAAACCAAAAGAAAAAAAAAAAAAAAAAAAAAAAAAAAACAGCTAAGAAAAATGAACAGAGCTTTAGAGATCTGCCAGACAATGTAAAGCATTCAAGTATAAATATAATAGGAGCCCCAAAGGAGAGGAAAAAGAAAAGGCACAGAAAAATAATTTGAAGAAAACATAGTTGAAAATTCTCCATCAATAGTAAATAACATTAGCTTAAAGAGTCAATGCTATCATCTGAATGTGTCTCCCCAAAACTCATATGGTGAAACCTAATGCCCAGAATGATGATATTAAGAGGTGGAGCCTTTGGGGGGTGATTAGGTCATGAGAGTGGAGCCTCATGTAAGTTGGATAGAGATAGAATCAAATTCTCTCAGTAGTATTTATCTGGAAAAGAATGAAAATTAGTGCCCAAGAATAAAACAGGCCCAAGAGAGCCCCCTCCTCCCTTCCACCATGCGAGGTTACAGTGAAAACATAACCACCTATGAAGTGGGCCCTCACTAGACACCAAATCTGCTGGCACCTTGATCTTGGACTTCGTAGCCTCTAGAACAATGGTAAGTAAATTTATATTGTTATAAGCCACCGAGTCTATGGTAACATAAAACAAAGAGAACCACCCCTAGACATCATGGTCAAAATACAGAAAACCAAAGAAAAGAGATAATCTTGCAAGCAGCGAGAGGAAAAATAATGCATCACATATATGGCAACAACAATACAACTTAAGATTGACTTCTTATTGGGAACAATGGAGGCTGGAGGGGAGTGGAATGCATATTTAAAGTGCTAAAAGAAAAAAAACCTGAAAAATTGTCACCTAAGAATTTATTATCCAATAAAACTATCTTTAAAAATGGAGGTGAAATGAATCCTTTTCCAGATAAAGAAAACTGAGAGAATTTGTTTTTATCTGACTTAAACCACAAGAAAGAAGAAAGAAAGAAAGAAAGAAAGAAAGAAAGAAAGAAAGAAAGAAAGAAAGAAAGAAAGAAAGAAAGAAAGAGAAAGAAAGAAAGAAGGAAAGAAAAGAAAGAAAAGAAATTCTTCTAGCTGAAAGAAAATGGCACCAGATGGTAACCAGTTAATAAAAGGGGATGAAAATCACTGGAATGGCAAGCATGAAGGTAAATAAAAAATACATATATAATAATATAAATATATATTATCTTTTCTTCTCTTAACTTTTTAAAAACACATAGGATTGTTCAAAGCGAGAATGATAACATCACACTGTGGGTTTATAACACATATAAATGTATATGATAATAATAACATGGTGGGGGGATGAGAAATGGAGCTATACTAGGGCAAAGTTTCTCTTTTCACAAAAAAAATCAGTTTTAATTTGAAGTAGATTGTGATAAATTGAAGATACATATTGTAATCCTCAAGGCAACAACTAAAGGAAAAAAATTCAAAGGAATTTAGTTTTTTTAAATTTTATTTATTTATTTAAGAGAGAGAGAGAGCGAGGATGAATGGAGGGAGGGGCAGGCAGAGGGTGAGGGAGAAGCAGGCTCCTCACTGAACAGGGAACCTGATGCGGGGCTTCATCCCAGGACCCTGGGATCATGACCTGAGCTGAAGGCAGATATTTAACTGATTGAGCCACCCAGGCATCCCTCAAGGGAACTTAGTTGAAAAGTAAAGATGAGAAGTGATCTTAGCAAGTTAGCAGACTAGGAGGTCCTAGTGCTTGTCCCTCCTATTAAAAAAAAAAAGTAATGAATAAAGACTACAAACAGATGAAAACAGCACCGAGAGAGCTCTGGAATAAAATGACGAACTTGCCGCAACTCAGTAGAGCCCAAAACCAAGAATGGCTGCATAGAAAAGCATAGAAAGTATCTTATCTAGACTACCCTATGCCCCAGTCTGATATAACTTGTTACCAAGAGAGATTCCCTCATCATGACCTCCCCACATGGGGAAAAAGGAGATCTAGAGGATCCCAGCAGCCCTTACCCCTCTGGTAGATACCCAAAAGCTTTCACCACCAAAGACTCCCACAGTGTTTACTGGTGCTGACTTCAGATGATGAAGCTCCCTGGAGTTGATGCTGCTGTGCCCCCCACCCAAAGAAGCCACTGCTATGCCCTCCTCCTGCCCCAAGACCACTGCCATGCTCCCTGCCCTGAGAAGGAGCGGCTGCTGCATCCCCCGGGGCTATAGCAGCCCTGCCTCCGCCACTCGCCCTCCCCAACAACAGCACACATGCCTCATACCCTAGCTCAGCAGCTACTCTGTGTACAGTCATGCCCCAGACAATGGCATGACCACCACAACAAGTGCACCTCTGTGTTGATCCCAGAGCTATGGTCACTTGACATTTGCCTACATCTTAGACACAAGTGCTCCTGCTGCACCAAGCATGTCTGCAGCCCCGACTCTGGAGCTACAGTTGCCCTACACCTGCTTGTGCCCCAGACCTGGCAGTATGACCACTTCACTGTGCTCAGAAACTGGTGCTACCACAAAAGTGAGCACGACCGCATGCCAAATCCAGCACCAAGAAAGATCTTCTTGGTCACAACATTCCCCGGTGGGGAATAAAGAGAAACAGGAGGATCCCAACAACCTTTGCTAACAGGGACCTCAACACATAAGGACCCAACACCATCACTGGGAACACCTGCAGCCTTGGCTGCTAAGAACCTCCACAGTCTTTGCTGATGGCTGACCTCAGCTGCTGGAGCTGCACAGAGACTATACCACTGTGCCTTCCCCAGATCTAAGCTGAAGCTATGCCCCCCAGAGCTGGAGCCACAGACCCTTACCTAGCCAGTGCCCTAGAATCCACCCATAGGTGAAGCTCTTTCCCCACTAAAGCCAGTTTGTAAAGGCTGGAAGAGGTTGTGGCTTCCTTAAATGCACAGACAACAACACGAGGCTATAAGGAAAATCAACTATCAAGGAAACATGACATTATGAAAGGAACACAAAAATTTCTCAATAACCGACCTCAAAGAAATGGAAATCTATGAGTCTATGATAATGAAATAATTGTTTTGAGGAAGCTTAGCAAGCCATAAGAGAATACAGGTAGATAACTCAGTAAAATCAGGAAAACAACACATAAATAAAATGAGAAGTTTAACAAAGAGAGAGAAATCATTGAAAAACACTGAATAGCTGAAGAATATAATTAATAAAATGAAAAATGCTATAGACAGCTTCAACAGCAGACTTGACCAAGCAGAATAATTTGCAAACTCAAAGACTCAACAATTCGAAATTATCTAATTAGAGAAGAAAAAGGAATGAGAAAGAGTGAAGAAAGCTTACACAATTTATGGGAAACTTGCAAATTAATCAATTTATGGATAATGGGATTTCGGGAAGGAGGAGAGAGAGAACTTATTTTAAAAAATAATGGCTGAAAAGTTCTCAAATCTTGGGACAAAAAAGGACATCCAGATTGATGAGGCTCAAAAGTTCCTAAATAGGATTAGCTTAAAAAGGACTACATCAAGACATAGTATAATCAAACTGTCAAAAATCGAGGACAAAGAGAACTTTGAAAGCAGCAAGAGAAAAAGAGACTCACCACATATAAGGAAATCCCCATAGGACTATCAGTGGATTTCTCAGCAGAAACCTTGCATTCCCATAACTCTGGAGTAGTCTCTCTCTTCTCCAGAGAGACTGGAATAATATATTTAAAGTATTGAAAGAAAAATCTGTGGACCAAGAATACTATAACCAGCAAAATTAACCATTAAAAGTGAAGGAGAGTTAAAGTTTTCCCCAGACAAAAACTGAGAGAGTTCATCACCACTAGACATGACTTATAGGAATGCTCCAACTCTTCAGAATGGAAGAACACATGCTAAATAGGATGGCATCAAATGAAAAAAGTTTCTGCATAGCAAAGAACAAAATCAGTGAAATGAAAAGGCAACCTATGGAATGGATGAAAATATTCACAAACTGTGTCTGATAAGGGAGTAATATCCAAAGTATATAAGGAACTCATACAACTCAATAACAAAACAAAACAAGAAAACAAAAAACAAATGAGCAAAAGATCTGAAAAGACATTTCTCAAAAGAAGACATACAAATGGCCAACAGATACATGAAAATGTGCTCAACTTCACTAGTCATCAAGAAAATGAAGTATTACTTCACATCTGTTAAACTGATTATTATCAGAGAGACTAAAGATAACAAGTTGTCAAGGATGTGGTGAAAAAAGAATCCTTTTTTAAGAGATATTTATTTACTTACTTACTTATTTACTTATTTATTTATTTATTTATTTATTTGAGAGAGAGAGAGAGAGTGAGTGGGGGGGGGGCAGAGGGACAGGGAGAGAGGGAATCCTCAAGCAGACTCCCCAATGAGCACAGAGCCGACTCAGGGCTCGATCCCAGGACCCTGAGATCATGACCTGAGCCAAAATCAAGAGCTGGCCTCTCAACTGTCTGAACCACCCAGGTGCTCCCAAAAATGAATCTTTGTACATTGTTGGTGAGACAGTAAATTGGTACAGGCAATATGTAAAACAGTGTGAAGTTTCCTCAAAAAATAAAAAAATAAAATTACATTATGATCCCACTTCTGGGCATATATCTAAAGGAAATGAAATTGGTATCTCAAAGAGATCTTCTCTCCCATGTTGATTTCAGCATTATTCACAATAGCTAGGATACGGAAACAATGTGTTTGTTGAACTGATGAATGGATAAAGAAAAAAATGTATATATATATATATAGATGGGATATTATATATATGTGTGTGTGTATATATATAATACTCCGTCTATAAGAAGAAGGAAATCCTGCCATTTGTGACAACATAGCAATAAATAAATAAACAGCTAAATAAAGCTGATGGAAAAAGTAAACATTTAAAAAATTAAAATGGTATACCCAAAAATATTTTTTAATACAAAAGCAGGTAATGAAGGATGAACAGAAGAACAAAATAGAGATGAGACATGTAGAAAACAAATAGTAAAGTCAAAGATCTAAATATAAACATAAATAATTACATCAAATATAAATGGATTACACACTCCAATCGGAAGGCAAAGATGGTCTCAGACTGAAAAAAAAAAAGCAAGATCCAACCTCATTCTGGGTACAAAACATACACTTTATTAATTTTTTTTTTTAAAGATTCTATTTATTTATTTGACAGAGAGAGACACAGCGAGAGAGGGAACACAAGCGGGGGGAGTGGGAGAGGGAGAGGCAAGCTCCTGTGGAGCAGGGAGCCCGATGTGGGGCTCAATGGCAGGACCCTGGGATCATGACCTGAGCCGAAGGCAGACGTGTAACGACTGAGCCACCCAGGCGCCCCCAAAACATACACTTTAAATTGAGACCAACATTAGGGGCACCTGGGTGGCTCAGTGGGTTGAGCATCTGCCTCTTGTTTTCGGTTCAAGTCATGATTTCAGGGTCATGACATTGAGCCCCACATCAGGCTCCGCACTCAGCATAGAGTCTGCTTGAAATTCTCTCCTTTTCCCTCTGCTCCTCCCACATCCCCCCCTCAAATAAATAAATAAAATCTTTAAAAATAAATAAATTCAGACCAACATTAAAGCTAGACCAACAAATAAATTAAAGTGAAAGATAGAAAAATGTATATGATGCTAACAATAAATATAACTGGAGTGTCTATATTAACATCAGACAAAATAGACTTTATGATGAGCTATCACTGAGAAAAGAGGATTATTTCACAGTAACAAAAGGTCAATAAAGCTAGAGGATGTAAAAAATTATAAACGTGTATGCACTAAAACAACAACAGAACCCCTGAAGCTTATGAAGTAAAAGCTGATAGAATTAAAAAGTGTAGTTTAGGGGCACCTAGGTAACTCAGTTGGTTAAACAGCTGACTCTTGATTTCTGCTCAGGTCATGATCTCAGGGTCCTGGGATAGAGCCCTGCGTCAGGGTCCATGCTCAGTGGGGAGTCTGCTTGAGGATTTTCTCTCTCTCCCTCTCCCCCTGCCCCTTCCCCCACTCACATGCTCTCTCTCTCTCTCTCTCTGTCTCTCAAATAAATAAATAAATCTTTTTAAAAAGTGTGGTTTATAATCCAAAAATTATAGTTGAGGATTTTGATAGTCTTCTTTCAAGAACTGATAGAATAAGTAGAAAGAAAATCAGTAAGTTTTAAGATCTGAGAAATGCTATCAATTTAACTGACATATAAACACTCCACCCAGCAACATCAGAATACCCATTCTTTTCAAGTCTGCATGGGACATTTACCAGAATAGACCCTATGGTAGGCCTTAAAAGAAGCCCCAATGACTGTACAAAGAATGAAATTATACAAGTACATTCTCCAACCATGAGGGATATTACATTAGAAATCAATAATAGAAATAAATCTGGTAAATCTCCAAATATGTGGAAATTGAACAACACATTTCTAAATAACCTCAAAAAAGAGGAATTAGAAAGGAAATTAGGAAATATCTTGACCTAAATCAAAATTTAAAAAAGCACATCAAATTTTATGGCAGCAGCAAAAACAGTACTTAGAGGGTAATTTATAGCTTTAAATGTCAACATAAGAAAAGAACAAAAGAAATCTCTAAAATCAATGAAAAAGAAGAGCAAATCAAATCTGATGTAAGTAGAAGAAAGGAAATAATAAAGATCAGAGTAGGAATCTAAGAAATAGAAGGCAAACTAACTAATAAAAAGAGAAAATCAATGAAACCAAAAAGACACTTTTGATAAACCTTTAGCTAAACCAATCAATAAAGAAAAGAGAAGACCCCATTTTCAACCCATTTTCAACACAGAATCTCCAGAAGATTCAGGAATTTAAAATGAGGGTAAAAGGATGGTAAAAACAGGATAATTGATGAAAGTTTACTTAAATAGCAGTTAGACTCCACCCCCCTTGCTTTTTGTGTCCTACCCAGTGCATCTTCACATTTGCCCCTCCTTATCCCAGCAGAGGCCTGGAGGTTTACTCTCAGTCGAGGTTACAACAGAGGGATCTGTACCGGGAGACTCCAGGCACAACAGAAGACGCAGCTCTCTACTAATCTCAGAAGGAGGAAGTGAAAATTTGTTTACTAAGGATTGAGAACTGCCAACCTCAGCTTTCTTTCCAACTCTGCATCCAAAGCACAGGCATCCAGGCCTGTGCTTCCAAGCTGGAGAGTAGAAAACTCTTCTGTGGGCACTCTGACTAGCCCAGAGTCTAAAGATGCTAGCATGAGAGTTTCCATGGAAACAGCTCACGTGGTATCACTCTCTAAGGAGAACAGTTGACAGTCCCCACTCATGGTCTCAGAGTTTCCAAAAAGGTTTTTGAGTACACCACTCTGAAATATGAGCAACCAGTCAAGAATAAGTATTTGAAAAAAAAGCCTCTACTACAGCAAACAGGAAGGGGGAGAAAAACAACTCGGAGGAAACAGAGCCTACACAGGAAAGGACAAGTTCAAAAAGACTATTACTGATATTCTTAGAGTTAGCAGATAATATTGAACCATGAAACAAGAAAAACAGGATGTTTAAGAAAGAAGAAACAGAGACTTTAAAAATAAAAAAGAGTCTTAGGGATCAACAAAGAAATGGAAGGACTGAAAAATAAAATTGAAGAAATCTCAAAGAAATAGAGAAAAAGAGAAAGGAGAGAGAGAAAAGAAATGAAAATTAACCATCAACAAGTTCCAACCTTTAAATAAAACAAGAACAAAAACCTCACATAGACAGAAAAATAAAACAGAAAGGAGGAAATTACCCAAGAACTAGTTAAAGAAAATGTCTGAGTTGAAAGATGTAAGTTTCCAAATTGAAGAGGCCCGTTGAATGGTCAGCACGACGGGTAAAGATAAACCTACACCAAGGCACTGCAGCATAAAATCTCAGAACAATGAAGTAAAAGGAATATCCACACATTTCCAGAGAGAAAGCCAGTGAACAGAGGACCAATGGCCAAAACAGCTTCAGACTCCTCAAAGGAATGCTAGAAGCCAGAAAGTAATGTAATAATGTCCTTAAAATTCTAAGGGAAACTTATTTCCAACTTAGAATTCTGTCTTAAGCCAAACTATTAATTAGGGTGAGAGTAGAATAAAGACATTTAAGGGGCATGCAACATCCTAAAATATTGATTCTTAGGAGAGGTGCAGCTGTGAAGCATGCTTAGGAAGCAACCCATACACTTTGGAGCAGGTCAGAGCCTCTGGGGGATGTCTTCAGTAAGGTGGTTTTACCACATTGCTTGTTGTATCTAAATGTGTTGAGAAGAGATTTACGCAACTAGGGACAACTAGTTTAGGACAGGGGGTTGAATTAGTGATAAACACAGATAATTAAGCAAATGAAAAATCAAGTCAATTATATCCAGGGAAAACTTAATATGTGTTTGAAAAAATAAACATAGTATAATATATCTTTCAGCTATAGTAGATTTTATAATCATAATACAAACAATGAACATATATCTAATAAAAATTATTGTATAGCTATACAGGAAAGGTAAGTAGGGTGTCTCAGAGAGACTGAAAGAGAGCTAAATTTATTTTATAGTAAGAAGGAAAGAGATCTTGTCTAAAACTGAAAAATCAAGAAGAAACAATCTAAGCGTGTTATTTGGTGAAATGGAGGTAAATGTCACAGGTATCAGTTAGAAATGTTAAGGCCCTGGGAAGCAGAAAAGGGCAGGCAGTTGGCAGAGGCAAAGAAAGCCCTTTGTTTTCCTAGCAAGCGTCTCTGAGTCTTTAAACCACATACATGTATGACCTTGATAGACCTTAAAACTAGATCTTTTTAAAAGAAGAATTGAGAGAGAGAACGGGATGACCCAGGATATGGGGAGGAAACATTCTCTGCCCACAGGTGGAATAGAGCCCAGATACGAAGGAGATTCTGGGACTGTGGCTCTGAGAAAAATCTCAGAGTGCTGGATGGGAGCGGCAGCAAGTAAAGGTGGTTTATTTGTTTGTTTGTTTGTTGTAAGATTTATTTATTTGAGATAGAGTACGTGAGCGTGTGCTCACATGAATCGGGGGAGGAACAGAGGGAAAAGAAGAGAAATCCTCAAGCAGGGGCCCCACTGAGCAGGGAGCCCAATGCAGGTCTCAATCCCAGGACCCTGGGATCATGACCTAAGCTGAAGGCAGACGCTTAACCAACTGAGCCACCCAGGCACCCCTATTTCAGTTTTTTAAATGCTGGTTTTGATGTACTAAATTGATTTTCACTACCATTTAGTCATCAAGCCCCACAGAGCCAAAACACTGGCATAAAGCACCTCGAAGGGACTTTTGGGAGCCTAGGAAGCAACTGGATCCAGAGTGAAGAGCACAAGCTTCACCACTGCACAGCTTGGAGGTGAAATCCCAGTTTTATAAACTCACTGGCTGTGAGAATCTATCGTGTCACCTAACTGCGCCCAGCATCAACTTTGCCATCTCAAATATTAAACTAACAAAACCCAACCCTGAGGGTTCTTGAGGTGCAGATATGCAAAGTACCTAGCCCTCAAAAAGCACTTAGAAAACATTCATTATCTTTTCTTTTAATCGAAGGCACAATGCCCCAAGAATGTGGGCCCTTACAAGTGAGTCTCATAGATCCCTAAAATAGCTTAGTGGTTAAGACCTTGGGGTCTGGAGCAAGACTACCTGGGTCAAACCCTGCCATAGATACTTAACAGCCCTGAGAACTTGGGCAAGTGTCTAACCTAGTGGGGATTAGTTTCTTTGCCTTAGAATGCCTTAGGGTCTCTGAGGGTTTTGTGAGGATTCAATGAGCTGATAGTACAGAGTACTTAGAATGACTCCTGACATATGGATGCCATATAGACATTACCATCATGTAATGATACATGAATACTGTGTAGACATTTATCATCACCATGGTAACAACACTTGAAGGTTGTGTAGAAGTTGACCATAATCACTGTAATAGTGTTGGCTGGACTCATGAAATAAGTGACACTGAGGGTGGATCCAAGTTTCCCCAGGGAGGGCAGGGAGCACTAAACGTTTGGCACATCCATGTTGGCACAGCTGCACTGAAGGTTTGCAGCCAAACTCTATATTGACTTGGTGTTAAATCTTTTAAAAGCACTGTACTTGTACCTATTTGCTCAGAATGACCTCTTAACACCCTCATACTGGCCCTCCCTGCTACAGAGGTGAGAGCTGAACATGAGGTAGAATCCAACTTGGAGTAATATGCAAAAACAAGGCTGGGCAGAGCCTTGATGTGGTTGTTTAGGATTTTCGGAGCACTCAGAATGTCTTAGGATCCGAACTACAGTATGGATTTGGGCAGTTGGCCCACTCAAGCATCAGAACCAGGCAAGAAATGAGTGGCAGGTGTAGATACAAGACATTCATCAAAGATGTCTGCTAGGGAGAACCGAGAAGGGTTTGGAGCAAATTTTGCACTTGTACGTTTCTCACACCCAAAAGACAGGGGTGAGGACTCCCATCATTGCCAGACTACCAGGAGTGAGCAGCTGAGAGAGTTGGAAAATGTCATAAGATCTGTGGTTGCCTAGCTAATATCCACTCTGCTCCCCCTTTTCATAAAACTCAGATTTTCAGGGATCGTCTCCTCTCTTTTTCAAGTCCAAGTGATTTGAAGAAATCTGGCCCCAAACTACCCAAGTACTGATCAGTATATCGCATCCCTGAGACCATAGCCATTGGTTAAATGGCAGAAGTTGTTCTAAGTGGTTCCAACCAGGGTAAATAAGAGAGCTCTCGTCTGGAATTATAAGATAGGAGAGCTTGATTTGAACTTCCTACTTTATTATCCCTCTCTCTCTGTGATGTGGTTAGGGAGCTACTGGTAGCTACCCTCAGATCACAGAGGAGCAAGATTAGGGCAAAGCCAACACTGCAGCTGGAAGAGCAGAAAAGTGTAAAGGAACCAGTCCTTTGCAATGTTCTTGGCTTGCTGGATTAAACCAAGCCTGAAGTATGTCCTACTTCTAGACTTTCCAGTTTTGTGAGGTTGTAAATTTCCTTCAGTTGAGTTTTCAGTTATTTGCAGCAGAAAGTCTTGACTGAAAAACAAAACAAACCAGGGGTGGTGGGGGGGTTGGGGGTGGACACAGGATAAAGATGGCTGGCAAGTGTTCAAGACTTCATGTGATATTGTGAAATATATATTTGGTCTTCATCCCAGTTTCTGGCATGGGGCTCCTAAAATCCTTAGAATTTCTTAAGTGGTGCGATGACAAAGGTGTCTTTAGTTATGTTAATAAGGTGGCTTTTGGAAAGCCCTAGATAGCCAAAGGATGGGAGCTGGTTGCTGGGGAAACCAACCACGTGATTACAGGGTTGGAACTTCCAGTCCCACCATCCAAACTCTGTGGTGTGGAGAGGAGCTGAAGATTGAGTTCAATCACCAGTGGCCAATGATTTAATCATTCATGTCTATGTAAGGAAATCTCTTTTAAAAAACAAAAGGACATACTTCTGAGTCTTTCTCTGTAAATGAACACATGGAGATTTGGGGAGAGTATCGCGTCAGGAGAGGCATGGAAGCTCCAACCCCTTTCACCATACTTTGTCCTATGCATCTCTTCCATCTGGCTGTTCCTGAGTTCCTGCTGGTGATTTCTGAAAACTTCCTAAAGTTTGTGTATTCTGTACATCTCAGAATTCTGTGGATGGAGTTAGTTCTGGGCTGAACTGTGCCCCCCTCTAAATTCATATGTTGAAACCCAAATATCCAGCATTTCAGAATGTGACTGTATTTGGAGACAGGGCCTTTAAAGAGGTGATTAAGTTAAGATGATGCCACTGAGGTGGGCCCTAATCCAATCTGACTGGTATCCTTATAAGAAATGGAAATTGGAACACACAGGGACAGCTGGGTGGCTCAATTGGTTGGGTATCCATTTGGCTCAGGTCATGATATCAGGGTCCTGGGATCAAGCCCCCATTGGGCTCCATGTTCAACTGGGAGTCTGCTGGAGATTCTCTCTCTCCCTCTCCCTCTGCCCCTCTCCCCGCTTGCACAAGCTCATGCTCTCTCTCTGTCTCTAAAACAAATAAATAAATATTTTAAAAAAGAAAGAAATTTGAACACACAAAAGAGACACAGGACATGCAAATGAACAAAGGAAAGGTCATGTGAAAGTGGCCATCTGCAAGCCAAAGAGAGAGACCTTGGAACCAAAACCTGCTAACACCTTAATCTTGGACTTCCAGCCTCCAGAACTGAGATAAATGTCTGTTGTATAAACAATCTAGTTTGTGGTATTTTGTTATGGCAGCCCTAGACAACCAATACAGAGTTCCATGGCACTTAACTCTGGACCGACAGCCACAGGCTAAGTGCTGCTGAAGAGTCCATTTAAGTTGACTACTGTTCTCTAAGACAGCAGACAAAACAGTTTGGGGCAATCTGTGGAAGATTGTAGAAGTTGTTGTTTTCTGTTTTGCTTTGGTTTTTGTTTTGTTCTGTTGGCTTTTTCTATCTGCCTCTCAAAATTTCCCATCCCTCTACTTCTGGTAGGAGACATGCTCCTTGGTCACAGAGGAGGGCAACGACCCAGGGCCTGACCAGCCCTAATACCCTACCTCTCTGATAACAAGGATTGGTCTTAGATGCCAACATGGCCAACAAGAGCCCCTTGATTGCTGTAGAGATAACAGTAATGACAGCTAACTTTGATTGCACCTTACTATGTCCACCTCTTGTTTTAAGCCCTATATGGATATTATCTCTTTTAGTTCTCAAATAACTCTACAGGATGGTTTCTTTCACTATTCCCTGAGAGGTTAAGTGACTTACCCAAAGTCACAAGATTAGCAGAAGGCTGAGCTAAATAGATACCCAGAGAGTTTGGCTCTAACACCCATGCTGTCTGCAGAGGACACTTAGCTAGGGATGCTGGGTGGGTGTTTTCCCCACCAGGCAGAGGACAAAGAAGCTGGGTCATTCAGCGTGATAGTGCCCAACGGATGAGGCAGCAGATGCACTGTACTTGAAAATCACCCTCCATGGAATAACACTGGCATCCTCTACTCTCCATTGGCCTCCTCTGGCAGCACTGAGATGGGGCTGGCCCCCGAGTCCCATCTCAGTCCCCGAGCATGAACTGTTCTCTACTGGACCCTTGGGCAGGTCAAAGCTCACCTGCCCTCTTGCAAAGATCCCAGGCCTTGCCCTGTGGATGAGGTAAAGATTCCAACTAGTCAACAGCCCCAGGTCTCTTCCTAATCAGCCATCTTGCCCCTCAGCTGTAAATAGAGATGCCAATATCTACTGAACAGACTGATTATAGGGTTTAAAAAGAACTGACAGGGAAGAGGATCTCATATTGGGCAAGGAGCAGATGCTCATTGGGCACCCCTATCACTTTAGTATAACCTGGAAACAATGGAGCTTATTAGCTATAGAGTTGCTAAGATGTTTCTTTATCCCAGAGTTCACCGAATTAACTGTATCGCCAGAAACCAGACCTATAATTTCCATGCCTGATGCAAGGATGAGAGCTGCCATGTGGGGTCTTTGGGACACCCCTTTACCAGAAGCCAGCAGCCTTTTTGTTTTCTAAAGTTCTCTCAGGGAAAAGAGCCTTCCCCTGCCCCAGAAAGCTCCTCATATGGAGATCCTAAGGTCTCAGAGGGTACTGAACTGCTCAAAGCCAGGCCCCGACCTAAAACATCCCAACAACTTCATCAATAATACCTTTGGATTGGGGCGTTGTTCTTTTGCCCCTACATGAACCCTCCCCTGACCCCCCTAAAAAGAGAGGGAAATAATACCCTACCAGAGAAAAAGATGCCCAATGTCACTGATCTTCAGCAAAAGGTAGTCTGTAGCTGCTTTCCTACTTGTCAGCTAACTGGGCCTATGGGCCCAGGATGTAACAGGTGTGGATTTTGTGCTTAGAAGTGAGAACAGCCCCTGAGCCACCTATGGAAGAAGTTTGGGGCCAGCACTGGGATGCCTGAGACACTGGGAGAGGACATTTGAAAGGGGATGGAATGGGTGGGACATATGTAAAGAGCCCTAGACACCTGCACCCACACTTCTGCTAGCCCTTCACCATGTGTGAGCCCTTTGAATCTGCTCTGCATCTCTACACCACACTCTGAAATAGGGTGCTCGACTACCTTCATCTTATCCCCACTTGGGTGTCAACTTAACATGTCCATGACCAATCTCTCGATCTTCCCTTCCAGACCCACTTCTCCCGTTCGATGAATCAATACCATCACTGACTCTGTTACTCAATCTAAAATGTCTATTTGTCATCCTCTTGATCCCAATCAGCAAATCCTATGGGCACTACCTCCAATGTGATCTAGAATCTGCCCATTTATCTTCACCCCCATGGCTATCACTCCAGTACAAAGCATCAGTGGCCTTCTCTGGCACTTTAAACTCCCCTCTCCCCAGGATTCTCCTTTGAGCCACCACTTTATTTTCTTGATGGTACTTAGCAATAGCCCAAGTTGCCTTGTTCATTTGTTTATTTGATTGCTACTGCATGTCTTCACTCACTAGGGTATAGGTAAGCCCCACAAGAAGGGGTCTTACCTTCTCATCCATTGCTGTATCTATAGCCCTTTGAACAGTCCTTAGCACACTGAAGGTGCTTAGTCATGGTTATTGAATAATTGAAGGAATCCTCATCAGGGTCTTATCATCCCCATTTTACAGGGTTAAGAGAAGGAAAGATATCTGCTCGAGGCTGCAAGCTGGCAAGCAGTAACACCAGGACTGGACTCCAGGTCTCCTGACCCACAGTCCAGTCCTCTTTTCTGTCAAACACTTGGTTGCTTAGAAAACTCTTCCCAGACTTCCATTCCACAATCCCACTAATGACTGGTTTGAGTTGAGAGCAGATGTTCCAGGGGCTTCAAACCCCGAAGCCTGAGCTTCCACAAATCAGACTTTCTCAGTAGTTTAAAGAGAGGTCAGCAACATCTGCAGCTTGGCAACTCTTGGCCCTCCCAAACCACCCCCCAGGGGCCCCCAGGCCTGCTGGGGTCCTGCTGCTAGTGAGTCATGGCTGAGTCAGTGGAAGCTGTTTCAGGGATGAGTGGCCAAGAGGGCCCTGGCCTCTCACAGGGCAGTAAGCAGAAGCTGAGACAGAGACGGACAACTCAGTGGAACACAGACCAAGCCTTGGACAGGCCAGCTCTGGGGCCGAGGCTGGGGAGACTCAGTGGCTGCAGGGGTTGGAATCTGGAAAATTTTCCCCATTGAGGTGGAAGAGGCCCGACACAACTTTGGAAACTTCTGACTCACTGGGATCAGGTCCCAAATAGCTCCCACTTCTATCTGAATTACTTTAACTTTTCATTTATAGATCACCTTACTACTTTGTTCCAGAATGGACTGCAATCTAACTAAAAAGATACACATCAACAATACACTAAAATAAAACGTTTTAAAAGTAGATAGGGGAAGAATGAGTCAAAGGAGTGAATGAGTAGAAAAGTAAGATGGAGCAAGGAATGAGGACAGTAGGCCCAAAGCCTACTATGAAGTCCTCCCCACTTGCTGAGGAGGGCCACACACTTGGCTCTGAGTCTTCTAGAACCCAGAGTGAAGAACACAGCACCACAACTCAAGAATCACAATGTCCAAAAGAGAAAACCAAACCAGCGGCTCAAAGAAGCTCAGTTCTTCTGAGGCTGAGGTCACAAAAAAGTCCACCCAATGCTCCAGAGTTGTCTGAGTTGTCTGGTGGGTCCTCTTGGGGTGAGTGGGGTGCAGAACACCATATAATGTAGGACATAACTCCTCAGTGCTCCTCACAAAAGCTCAGGGATGAGGCTGTTTTCTGTTGTGCACTGTGGTCAGTTCAGGTCACACCAAAGGGTGGTAAAGCTTGAGGAAAACAAAACAGGCCGGGGAATCAACAGAAACCCATCTGAAGCCCGTGTCAGCCATGAGACAGACCATGGACAAATCATGTTAACTCTCTGGGCTTCAATTCCTCATCTATGAAAAGAGAAAAATAATGACCCTCACAGAATCTCTGTGAGGATTAGCAAACTAATGTTGGCACTGTTATGGACTAAATGTTTGCATCCCCCCCCCCCCAGTTCATATGTTGAAATCCTAACCGACAATGTGACGGTATTAGGAGATGCGGCCTTTGGGAGGAGGGGCTTAGTTATGAGTGGAGCCCTCATGAATGGGTTTTGTGCCCTTATAAGAAGAAACATGAGATTATTTCTTTCTCCATCATGTATGGACACCACGAGAAGGTGGTCATCTGCAAACCAGGCAGAGGACTCCCAGGAGACACCAGATCTACTGCACTTTGTCCTTGGACTTCCCAGCCTCTAGAACTGTGAGAAGTAAATGTTTATTGTTAAACCATCCAATCTATGGTGTTCTGTTACAGCAGCCCGGAGTGACTGAGACAGATACCAGAATATAATAAAGCTATAATTAAAACAGTGTGACAATGATTGATTTGGGATTAGACAACCTGATCCGTAGAACTGACTAGAATGATCTGTGTATATATGAACATAAACTATACTAAAATGTTGGTCTTTTAAACCAGTGGGAAAAGGATGAATGATTCAATAAATGGTGTTAGAGTATTTGGGCATCCAGGTAGGGGAAAAAAAAAAAACTATATGTTCAACCTCAGCGGTAACCAGAGAAACAAAAACTAACAGCAGGATACCATTTTCTCACATCACACACAAAAATGTCAGACCATACCAGGAGTTGGCTTAGTTAATGGGTAAATGGGTCCTACTGGTTGGGATGTAAATGGTTACATCCCTATATGGAGGAGAATCTGTGCATAGACTAGCAAAAAGGAAAAGGCCTAGTCACCCACAATGTTACCCCCAGGGACCTATTTTGGAGCAGCACAGGTAGATGAGGATGATACTGCACTCTTGTGATGGGGAACAATGGAAATATCCATCAGGAAGGGAGTGGATCCAAGTGGCTCAGATCCATGTGTAATATCACCAAACCCTACTAGGGAGGCGGAAGGCAAATTGCAGAGCAATACCTACAGGATTATGCCATTGGGGAAAAAACAAACAAAATGAAACTGTGTGTGTGTGCTTTGTATACATATGTGTACAAGAGTAAAACCATGAATAAGGAAAATGTACCCCAAACTCATGGCAGTGGTTATTTCGGGGAGGAGGGGAGAGAAATAGTCCTGGGGAGAGGCACGTGGCAGAAGCTGGTCAAAAGGGACTTAGCCTTACCTGTAATGTTCTAATTTTTTAAAAGAAAGAATCGACCTACTTACAACTAGTATACTTGTTAAGATAATATATACTATGGAAGAAATGTAGAAGCAAACATGCTGAAATAGTGATAATAATTATGAGTAGTGGAAATACATACAATTGTTCTTTTCTTTTTGAACCTTTTGATTTCCTTATTTCTAAAATTTCCCACATCTGCAAAGAAATGGGGCCAAAACTAAAACCGAAGCCCCCAAAACCTCTGTCCCTGGACTACCCCAGGAACGGGGGTGTCTCTGTGGTGACCCCAGCAGGTTGGGGTCTGGTAGGACTGGGCCCAGAGTGAGCAGCAGGAAGACCCAGGCTGCCTTGGCCTTTGGACCTCACTTCTTCTCCCCTCAGGCCTCTCAAGAAGCGGATCGCCACTGTTTTGCCCTCAATGCACCGTCCAACCTAGCCTGTTTCTTTCCCACCAACTCTGGCCTGGCCTCAGTCCTGGGCCCCACACTCCTGCCCCAAACAGTGTCCCAAACACACAGGAGAGTTTCCTGCCTACAAGGGCCTAAAGCCTGAGGGGGCCTAAATTCCCACTGCCTGGCTCAAGCCATCAGGCGGGACAACCATCACAGGAATAAATTCGAGGCCCGAAACACACTGGGGCCGCTTTCCCTTGCTCAGCCCCCTGTTTGGCTCAGGAACATTCAGATACCCAGGTGCAAATACCTCAGCTGCCTGGGCCTGGGGGGAAGGTGGGGCAAGCTGTGGAATTTTCTCCATCTGCAGAAAGGACATGGCAAAGTTTGCCTCTTGCTGATTTCCTGGAAAAGGAAATGAAGTAATCTACTACCTCCTTGTAGCTCCTTAGGAAGAGAAGCAATCACACAGGTCCATTAATAACAGGGAAGAGACCCCTCCCTGTCTTTCCCTGAGTCAGAGTGGGTGAGGCCGGTGGTGGCCAGACCACATCTGAGATGAACTAAGGGAGTCCCAGAAAGCTCATTCCTAGGTGGGAGAGGACAAATGGCCTAGCCCTCCAACCACCCATCCCGTAGCCAGCTGCCCATCTAGAACATTCCTGGCATCCATGACTTAGCTCATTTCCCTCCCATTCCTTCTTTGTAGAGGAGACTAAGCACAAGGCTTTATAAGAACACACGCTCATTCATTCATTCATTCATTCATTTGTTCACTTACACAAGCATCACTGATTAGGGGCCCACCAAGTGCCAGCCCAGTCCCAGGCACTGGGAACAGAAGTAAGACACCATCCTTCACCTCACAGGGCTTGGGATCTATAGAAGTTATGCACAAGAGACCCGTGTCCTCAGGATGAAGTCTTAGGGTAGCTGTTTGCCTTGGGTGACAGGGAAGCATAGATGAGGGGCACCAATTCCAGTTAGAGGGGCGGATCTTGGGGGAAGAGAGAAGCAGAATTAATACATTTAGAGAGAGACTGGAGAATCTATGTATTCTGGGATCTGCAAATAGATGCACTGACCTAATTTATTAAACAAACATCTCTATTCCCTTCTAACACTTAAGGTAGGTCACGCAAGTATAGATAGCCTAGAACCTCATATTTTGCAGGTACAAGACATATTTGCATGAGCGGGTTTTAAAAGTCTCATCGTTCTTCTGATGGCAAGAAGTCTTTTGTAAAGAAATTGTTCAGAAGGACGATGATGTTTAAAGTTTGGGTCTCATTTTAAACTTGGTCTCTGACTACTTCCTTTTGGGCTCCATCTGATTTCTTTTAGCCACTGAGATTGCACAGGTCTGGGTCTTTTGCACAGCTGGACTTCCGGGTAAGAAGGGCCAGTGGGGGGGGGGGGGGGGGGGGGGGGTGGTTTGAGAGGATTTTGTATAGTCGCTCTAAGCAGCTCTTCTATCCCTACTGCCAACAAGTCATCCCCATCCCATTGGTAAAATTCTAAGAGAACCCAACCTCTTCAGCCCCATGAGCCCCAACTTGCAAGGATGCAGAAATGGCCCATGTGGGGAACTGGCTCTTGAAATGGAGGTCAGATTCAAGGAGAACAGAGTGGGTCCTACAGAGAGAAGGCATGGTGAAGCTGTCTTGAGGTGGGTGTATACTGTGGCTAAGGCTTAGCGGCACAACCCTTAGCCCCGGGCTGACTCAGCCCTTCCTACAACAGTTAGACCACCCGGGCCTACATAGACCAAGGCCTTCATCAGAGGGGCAGTGGGAAGAATCAGGAGGAGGTTATTAGCCCATTCTGGCTGTGTCGTGTTCACTTACAGAGGCTCCTGACTCCGGGAGACCAGGCCACTGAGGAAGAATGTACCCCACTGTCTTAGTTTTTTGGGCTGCTCTAACAAAATACCACAAGGTGGGTGGCTGGTAAATGACAGAAATGCATTTCTCACGGTTTTGAAGGCTGGGAGTCCAAGATCAAGGCAGCAGTAGATTGAGCGTCTGGTGGGAGCCCACTTCCGGGGTCATGGCTGACTGTCTTCCCGTTGTGTCCTCACATGGGAGGAGGGGGGAGCGAGCTCTCAGGGGTCTCTTTATAAGGGCTCTAATCCCATTCATGAGGGCTCCACTCTTATGACCTAATTCCCTCCCAAGGCCCCACCTCCGAATACCATCACATTGTGGGGCAGGTTTCAATTTTGCGGGGACACCTGCAGACCATAGCACCATTCTGAACACCTTCCTTTTCTTCCTTTCTCCTTCTTCTTCTTCTCCCCCTCTTTCCCTCCCTTTCTCCCTCTCCCTCTCCTTCTCCCCCTCTCCCCTCCCTCCCTCCATCCCCCTCTCTCCACCTTTGTTTCTCTGTCTCTCTCTCACTCTCCCCTTCCTTCTTAGAGGCTTATGACATCATCACAAACAACCATTTTCAAGGAGGGCTGATTCGGTTTGCTGAACATTTTGAGCCGATCATGAAACATGAGCCTGAAAATGATTTATTAGGGGGACCCCGCAGAAGTGATTTCTCTGTGTTCATCAATCTGTCATTTGCACCTTGGGTTCTCCCATCCTGGAGGGCAGTAAGCAAGCCCCTCTCTGTGTGCCTGCCTCTATTCTCTCTCTCTCTGTCTCCCACCCTCTTCTCTCTGTGAACCAGGAACAGTCCTCGTCATGACACGCCAGTCACTAGAATGGCAGCCGACCCTGCTGAGGTGGCTTGCTACATCCCCCACCAGAAAGTGCTCTGAGTCTGTGCCTGAAAACTGTGGCCCAGCCATGGGGCATGTTTGTCTGCCCCAAGCTCCGTCCTGTTTTCCTGATGTCAGATTCCAAACAGAGCTACCTCATGTCCCAAGAAGACAAACAAGGCAGCTAAGATATTCAGGAGGACGGCCGGCTTGATTGTTTAACATTTGCTCACGCTGTGCATTAGACTAGAAAGAGCTATAGGCACGCCTCACTTCAGACGGTACACCATCGAAGTATCCGTTGGCACACAGACAACAGAAGAAACATCATTTCCTGGGTGCGTACTCTGTGCCTAACATTATGTCAGGCATTTTATAGGTATTAATTCTAATCTTCGCGATAACCCACGGTGGAAGATACTGGTACCCCCAAAGTGTAGATGAGAAACTGAGGCTCTGGAGGGTTAAATATTGGCCCAAGCAGCCCAACAGCAAGTGACAGAGCCAGGAAAAGACCCAGGGTTCCCAAAGCCTGAACCGTGCACCACAATATACTTCCTTCCAACCTCACCGGTCAGGATGGGGCGGGAGAGGAAGTGTGTATCCGGTTTGCTTTCACACCTATGGGGGCAGTCCGTTTGAGCTGATGTTTGGAAAGCAGTTAAGTATAAAGGGGTTTCTGGTCCCAGGTAGGGAGTTCTGTCCTCCGGCTAGAATTCCTGGAAAGGGGCTGAATATGAAGACCCACGGACCAGTTTCCCCTAGAATCCCTCCCCCGTGCTCTGTGACCGATGACCAGCACTCTGTTACCTTCCGTGAGCAGGTCTGGATCTGCCTGGAGAGCCCATGCGTATGGTCTAGGTTTTCTTGGTGACAGAATGATTAAGTCCAACTTCATGTCTGTGTGCGACAATGTCTCCTCCTGACACCCACCCCTGGCCTCTGGTACCATCAGACATTGGCTGGTGGAAATGAAAAGAATGAACTCATCAGCAATAGCTGTTGGCTTGGCCGCTGGGCGCAACGTTCAGTTTGTGAAGCAGCTGGGCATCCTTCTGCTCTCTTCCTGAAGGGGCAGAGCTCTTGGGCAGGCCCTGGACATCTTCATTCCACCTGTGGCTCTGTGACCACCTCATCACCCACCCAGCCCCCCAACCAGTTTAAAAGCAGGGCAGAGAACAAGTAGGCTCTCCTTCAGGATATGTTCATGAGTGCCTCACCTGCGAGCTGTCATCCCAGCCTCTGTCTAACTGGCTTGGACCCTTGCTGGCCCAGACATGCGTTATGTGCCAGACCCTCCCACTTTGCAGTTTCTGGCCCTGCCCCCTGCCACTGCCCAGCATGACAGATGGGTGGGGAGTATCACGGAATGGTGGGTCAGAAGATGCCAGAGCTTGAACCCCTCATTTTGGTGAGAAGGAAACCATCCAAGGCGGGGCGGGAGGGGAGGGGGGTGTGAAGTGATTTGACAAATATCTACGTGGTTACAGATCCAGAACTGGAGTCTGGATCTCCTGGTTCCTATCCAGAGCTCTTTCCATCATTCAAAGGAACCAGGCTTCTTGGGTGAGGTAACGCTTAGAAGAATCTAGAAGGCTCTCCCCTGCCCATCAGGGCTGCTTCATTGCCACATTAGTGGAATCATTTCGGGTTTCCTTCAAATGCTGCACATGCCCAGGAAGGCCTCCTTCCAGTCGTCACTAGGATGTGCCAGTGCTGGGCCTAGAAATACTCTCTGCAGCATCTTCTAGATAATGATTCTGAGTCTGCCTGCCTCCAGACAGTTCCTCTTCACCGTGCTACTTTCCCCATCACCCATCCTCACCCGGGGAAATGCAGTGAGCCCCTCCCTGCCATGGGTCTAGACTTTTAGGGCCAGTAAAATGGAAACAATCTCCTTATTGGTCGCCTTGCTTCCTATCTGGTCCCCACATCCACTCGGCCTCTCTGAGAAACAAAAGCCATGACACGCTCCCTTCTTAACCCCTTGCCGTCAGGATCGTGTCCAGAGGCCTTCTCTGGGCCCATCATGCCCTCTCGTAGTTTGTTCAAGTACATTTCTGTCCTGCACACACGATTCCCTCTCTTGCTGCACTGCACCTCAGGTCTCCCCAAAACCTCTCCTAACCAGCTCCCACTCATCCTCATCTGGGCTTACACGGTATCCATCACCTCCCTGACTCCAGTTCTAAGGTCAAAGCTTTGTTAATTATCTTCCTACACTCATCAGCTACCGGCACCGTACCCCAATGCCTAGCACCCGGTGACACAGAGGGAGCCGCCCACAAACGCTCATTGAACTAATGAGTTCCCCATAAGAGGGGACACTGCCCACCCCCCTCCCATCTCCCTTCTGTGTTCAGTCTGAATTAACCCCTCCGGAGAGATAAGGGCAGAAAAGAGCCATTACTGTTGCTAGTGTTGATGCCAAATGACTGACACTTCCTGGATCCTCTTGACACCCTGGGCCCCCGGATGGGAAAGTCTCTCCTAAAGGCAGACGGTGGAAGCTGGTAGACTCTGGCCCAGGACCGCAAGTCCTCATTGCTGCCTGGAGCAGGAGAGGGTGTGGCCATACAATCCGGCCAAACAGAAATTTCTTCCTTCCTTCTCTCAGTCAGTGAATGGGGACCAAATCTGAATCACCCTGAGGGATCCGCAGGAGCCTTAGACAACGGAGTTTGCCCTTGAGTAGCTTAAATACGCCAGCAGGCCCAGGTGAGGTGAATTTATATAAAGCTTTGCCATGTGGGAGGGCCGAGCTGTGCATCCTGTGCATCCCCTTGGGAGGAAGGCGAGGCCTTACCATGGTCCAGGTCCACAGGATCTTCCACAGTACCTCCACCGCGTCACCTCCCTGGTGTCAACTCCCACAGCTCTTGTCCCACCCCTCTCGGGACTGCTGTAAAGGAGATGGCTCGGTAACCCGTAAAGTACTGGGCTGATATCAGTGAGGCTGCTATCAGCCGGCATATGCGCTCACGAAGGTGCTCCAGACACCGGGCCGGCCAGCTCATAGATCATCACGTCTTGCCCCAGGAAAGTCAAATTGGATAACCAGACCACCCCAAAAGGCAGCCCTAGAACGAGCGTGCTGTCCTGACTCATTCTCGCAGGCTTGGCCCAGCGTTCCCTGGTCCACATGGCCAACTGCGGGGAAGAGCCCCCAGATGGCCCCACCGCTCTGGGCCCTGGGGATCCCCGACCCATCACCGGGCTTCAGCCTAGCCTCGCAGTGCCCCACGTAAAAGGCATAAAAGGCCGTAGAAAGCAGGAGACTTCAGCTACCCTAAACACAGGGCCGTTTTTAGTTCGTAGCGGTATTTCCTAATGTTGCTACTCACAAAAACTATTCATTGTAGAAAACACAGAAAAAATTAATGCAAGTCTAGAGAAGAAATTTTAAATCCTGTTAGCCTACCACCCAGAGATATCCACAGCTCATATATGCATATACCCTCCTAATCTTTTTTCTCCACATATAAAAAAACTAGACGTTAGATATTAGAATTAAAACTTTCATAATGTCTTACTTACTTGGACGTTTGGTATCCCTGCCCTGTTTACTTAGCATGAAATCAGTAGCATTTTTGTACATCATCAAATATTTTTTGAAAATATTTGTATGGCTACGTACTACCCTATGCTAGAGCTCTAAACATAACTCATTTGACCACTGCGTAGGGTTAGATATTAGGGTTGAGACTGTTCCAACAGACACCCGGTTCCTCCTCTTCTCCACCCCCCTCGCTGACTCTCCTGGTCTTCATCACTGACTACCTTCCTGCCCAGGCATATGCCAGGCTGAATGGGAGGCACAGGGTAAGACCCCATCGCTGCCCCGGACAGGCTGCCTGGCTACGTGAAGACAGAAGACAGTGCACTCATAAGCAGAGCAGGAGTCCCATGCCGACTGAGGCGTTAGGAGGGTAAGATGGTAGAAAACGTTTCCAGATGCAGTGGGATGGCCCCACCAAGAAGATGCTGGAGCACTTACCACACGCTGGGGCCAGAATACTGGACAGCAGTGGGCCAAATGCTCCGTATTCAGCACAGGCCCATGTGGCCAGGTACACCCAGCCCAAGAGAAGGCTGAGTCCCTGAGTCTAGACCAAGCCCTCTGCCTGCAAACATGGCTCCTGTCCTGTTCAACCGACAGCCTCAGAGGGAGACAGATATTAATCAAATAACTTCACAAATAAAGATAAGAATTACAACTGGGCCACGAAGGAGAGATAGGTAGGGCTATGAGGACATATAACCTGGGGTTTCCTCAGGGGGCAGAAGTGTGGCCAGCCCCATGTGGAAGGAGCAGGTGTGGAGAAGGACCCAGAAGAACATCTGTCTGGAAAGCAGAGCAGCAATGCAAGGTGGAACCCAAGGGGAATCAGAGCCAGACCACTCAGGCCTGATGGGCCATGCTGGGTTTTAATCTTGGGAGGAACGGGAGCTGTTGGAGGGCTTTAAGCAGGGAGAAGCCAAGGTTGGATTTCCATTTTGAAGAGTGTGCTCTGGCTGTGTTCGAGTCCTGGCTCAGGGGCGGGGGCAAGAGTGGGTGCAGCACAGTCAGTAAGAGACTGTGCTGGAGCTGGGGCAGGCTGACAGTGACTTGGGCCAGGGTAGTGGCAAAGGGCATGGGAAGAAGTGGAAGGATTGGATCGATATTTCTAGAATCAAGGTGGGGTCGATGATGTGACTTTTCAAAAAATCCCTGTTAAGTACACTTTTGAGCTAGAAACATTAACCTGCTAGCATGAAGAGGTGCTCACATGAGCAGGGTGTCTCCTCAGGCAACGTCCCTTGGCAGACGTCCTAGTGAAGGCAGAAAGGAAGAAGCAGGAGAGGGCCCAGACGGGGAGTTACGGTGAGGGACGGGGCACCAGGGGGCAGCACAAGGGGCTCAGCCTCTGAGTTGCCACGAGCAGCCCAGCCCACGGAACTGGGGCAAGTCACTTTACAGCCCCACACCTCAGTGTGTACATCTGTTAGCGGGGAAAACAACGCCTGCCCTGCAACCCCCCATCCCATGTTGTTGTGAGGATGGCAGATTAGATCATTTTGAAGGATCCTGCCAACCTCAAGTGTCTTAAGAAAGGAACTTGGCCATGTCCGAAGCCGCCCTAAGAATGAAGCCAACTGCCAGTAATCAGCCCTGGGGTCAGAGTTTCCAGGAGCTCTGGACCAGAGCCCTGGGTCTCCAGGCAGGACTGACCCTAAAGGCCAGGATGGGGCAGCCCTGGCTGGGTCCCGTATGCATTGTAGGTGCCTGGAGCTGTAGGCTCTGGTGCAGCAGGGACTGGACCTTAGAATATAATTATCTCTAGTGGCTGACACAGCCCAGAGAAGTACATGCGGTAAGGCATCCCGTGGTTTGTGGGGAAAACACGTGCCCTGGGGCAGGCCCCTCTGGACTACTCCCAGCTGGTCTGGGAGACCGATCTGGAAGAACGTCTGTTTCTACTTAACCTCTGGTTTCTACGGAGCCGCTCTGAGCCTCAGTTTCCTCATCCATAAGCTGGAAATGCCCACGCCTGCCCTGCAGAGTCGCTGGGATGGTGCGGCATATATTAGGCACTCAGCAATGGGACGTGCTGCCGGGAGTTTGAACTCAAGCCGCCTGTGAATGGGGTGTAGGCTCTGGGCTTGCTCACGCGAGCTGCAAGGTCGTTCTTTTGCCCCCTCCACGCAGGCAAACTGCTGACAGCGGCAAAGCCACGTTGCCATGGTTGAGGGAAAGACTGCCTTGGTTTCAGGTTTAATAAAAATATATATATATATATATATATATATATATATATGGATATTTGGGTTTGGCTTCGTCTAGGGTTTGGCAAACGCGTGTGGTTTGCTTCTCCTTGCGGCTGGGCGGGGGCTGCGGTTCAGGTCCTGGCGGGAAGGAGCAACTAGCGGGGCTTTAGGACCCGGCTGCGCGTCTGCTGGACCCCGCGGGTCCCGGGTCCCCGGAGCAGCCGGCGGAGAGGCTTGAATGAGATGCTGGCGGGGATCGGACTGAAACCGCTCGCGGCGAATAGCTCCGCCGTCGCCAGGCAACCGCCCTGACGCAACGCAAAAAAAAAAAAAAAAAAAAAAAAAAAAAGTCCCTTAAAAAAAGAATAGTGCCGAGAATTCACCGGAGCAGAGAGAAAGGGAGGCAGAAGCCGGCTCAGCCCCCGAGGCCGGGGCCAGAGACTGCAGCGGGCGCCGGGAGCCCGCGTCCGGAGAAGGAGGCGGGGAGCTCGGTGACACCCTTGGAAAGGGCCTTGGCGCGCCTCGGAAGGTAGGTTCGCTACAGGGGAGGGGACGTTCCCAGGACTGGGGTCGGGGTCGGGGCTGGGCGCCCCGCTGGGGGTGGTGAGGCTGTGGCCCGAGGCACCCGCAGGGGAGGGGCTCGGGGCCGCAGGTCCCCAGAGCAGGCACTGGCAGAGAACAGCCTGGTCGGGGCTGAGGAGCACCGATCCCACCCTGGAGTGGACACCCCGCAACCCGCCCGCAGGAGAGCAGGGTCCTGCCTCACCTTCCCTGGGGGGGCTCACTTGTCTCATGGGGAGTGGGACAGCCTGCTGGGCTCCATCTCCCACCTCCTTGCTGGCCCGTTCCTCGGCTAAGATCTGGCTGGAGATTTGGGGTACACCCTCTGAGAGGGAGGAGCCCCACTCAGTCTCTCCAGGTCTACTCTCAGACTGCTTGTCATCTCTAAGGCCACCCTGTCCCCTCCAACCTACTTCAGGCACGGTGACATCAAGTTCCTGCCCGAAGGAAGCAATCCCTAACTCAGAAGAAGTGACCCAGGACACTTGGGCCCTGGGTATTCTGAAGGGCTGAGGCCAGTGTGATCAGAGGGAACTGCACAGCCCAAAGGGCCCCAGGGGAAGGAACAGGTCAGCCTTGAGACTGCCCCTGGCCCCCAGGGGAGGGGGGAGGTGTCACTAAGAGAAGGCAGGAAGGTCTATGGTCCTTGGCTAGAGCACAGGTGTCTCCCTCCACCAAGTCAGGTTGGATGTTCTGCTTTTAAAATAATCCCTTATTGTCTGTATCTGGTTTTCATTCTCTGTGGCGGGTGGTTCCTCCTGAGAAGGTCTGGAAGAGAGGCTGATTCTAGGTTGGTGGGCCACAATCTCCTCTTAAACCCACAGGCATGTTCTCCCAGATTAAGTTGCCATCCACTCCCAGCCATTCCTGGTGAATCCCAGGTGGATGAGCCCAGGTCCCCATCAACAGGGGAATCCCCTAAGTGCCCAAGGGAGCCAGGGTCCCAAAGCAGCTTCCCTTCTGATGCCCCAGAGATGGTCCTGCCGCCAGCCAGGCAAGGGATGGAGAGGGGAGAGTGCTGGGCCAAGTCCTGGAAGACGCAAGGCGACCATGGCGCCTCTAGCCCGACCGCGTCCGCTCGTTTCTGCTAGCATGTTTTTAAGAGGTTTGGCAAAGCAGCCCTGAGCTGTGCTTAGAGTGGATAGAGATGACAGCTCTTTTCTGAGTACATTTACCGAGCAGGCACTGCTTGAGAACCCTTCGCATCCACTGGTCATTTTATTCTCACCATGGCCCTCGGAGGGGACACTGTATCCCCATTTTGCCGATGGGACTCCAAGAGACTCAGTAACTCTGTTTGGCGCAGGTGGCTAGTGAAAAGAGCCGGGAGAATCAGCCTCACGTGCCTGACTCCTAAGACAGTGCTCTCAAATGAAGGCTGCTTTAGGAGATCAGAGGGGAGAGGCCCAGAGAGGGGGAAGAAACCATTTGCACCTGGAGAAACTGAGAGCTGTGTGGCAGGGCTCATCCTGTGTCTGGGGACCGTCCCTTACCATCCTGAGGGACCCTGTGGAGCCCAGAAATTCATTTCTTGCATCAGGAGCCTGAAATGCTCTGCAGTCCGGCCTGGCTCACTTCATCGGCGCTTGCCTGAAGTGGAGAGAGGGGTTCTCCCTCACCCCCTTCTCCTCCCTGCCCACCTGAAGTCCCCCAACTTTTCACGCACTTGTTCCTGTCTTGTCCTCCCAAATACACGCATGGATTTCCACAAGATGAATAGTCCCGTTTCCGTATCTACCAGGTTGGCCTCCCTCCAAAAAAGGACTCTGGCAGGGAAGTAAATTAAGGCAATGTCTAACTGTCTGCTGAGAGAGACCCACAGAGCCCCAGGCCAAGGGGGAAGAAACTGCTCGTTAGGCTCCCCACACACTCGGGTGGTTTTCTCTAGGTAAATTTGGCTAGTGGAAAACTCCAGTGCCCCCACACGAGCATCTGGAATTTTCAGACCCCTCTGGCAGCTATGCTCTAACTGGCTCTTTGCTTAACAGGGATGTTGAGCTACTTGCAAAGCTGGAAGATGAATGATAAGCTGAACGGTTTGCTCCCTGGTTTATAGAATAGGGTTGAGGGAGTTCTTACTAATTGGAAATCTCCTAGGATTAGCCTGGATGGCTCTCAATATGCAAATTACCCTGGGATGTGGATTGGGGTGAGGAGAAAGGAAGGAAAGGGCAAATTCTGAAGCAGTGCTCAGGCCCACCTTGAAGGCACAGGGAGGGGCTACAGAGAGGGTGGGAGCAGGGAGGATGAGCCAGGAGGTGGGAAAGGGGTTTATCCAGGAACTTGGCAATCAGCCTGCAGAGTTTGGGCTGCCCTAGAGGGTCGAGTTGCCAACATGAGTTTGGAAGGCTGCAAATGTCAGCGTCTCCATGGTCAGCACAGTTGCCCTGGTGTGTGAAAGCCCAGAGCTACCCTACCGCCCACCCCCGTTTCTCTCTGGAGAAGTGTGGGAGAGAAAGGAAAGAAAAGGAGAAAGAAGGTGGGCAAGAGGAGAGGTTAGAGGCTTACACTCCCCACACCATCTGCTTTCCCCCTGAATGCTATCCGATCCTGCAACAGCGCCCACCCAGGAAAAGCCCTTAGAGAAGGGAGCGCATAGGGCAGCCCCCACCTCCCTGTGGGCACCGCTCCTAGAGGAAGGGCTCTCATCTCAAGGGGTAGAGGAGTAGCGAGCACTCCAGGTTCAGGGGCCTCCTCAACCCAGGACCCCTGCCCAGCAGCCTTTGCAGAGCCCCAGGAAGGGGCCAGGGTTCAGCTTATCAGGCGTACAGACTGAGCGCCATTTCTTCAAGACAATCTCTCCAATATGGCCAGAAATTACCCCCCATAAACACACCCAGAATCTGATCTAATTGTGGGAGCTAGTAATGGGTCCCAAAAGACTTCCTCATAGGGCTTGTCCCTTGAGACCTCGAAGGAAAGGCCCAGCTCAGAGCTGGTTTTCCGGGTACATAATGGGCCCAGACAGTGGCCTCCACTGTGGCCATAGTTTCGGGGCTTACTGAAGGCCGAGCAGCATTTCCTCATTCCAGGAAGCCAACAGAGCCTCTGAGCGTGAGCCGGGCACTTGGGGCCCAGAGGCCAGGGAACTCTCAGGGTGATGCGTCCTGGGTCAGGATCCTTGCCTGGGAGGACTCTCAGAGCCCTGACTGTCCCCCTCCCCTCACCCCCCTAAAGTGAAAAGTGACACCAACTCCTCAGTCCTGTGAGCATTGACATATGCTGTGCCCTGGGGACACTGAGTTAAGCCCGTTCGGTCATTACTCTAGGGTTTGGCTGGTTGTTGTTTGTTTATTTGCTGGATGGCAACCACTGCAAACTTTGAGGAAGGTGAAGGTGAACCTCGTTAGCAGGTTGGATGAAAGCAAGCCTCAGACTACATTCTGCCACATATGTAGACATTTTTTTTTTAAAGATTTATTTATTCATTTGAGAGAGAGAGAGCACAAGCAGGGGGAGAGGCAGAGGGAGAGGGAGAAGCAGGCTCCCTACTGAGCTCAGAGCCTGACATGGGGTTTCATCCCAGGACCCTGGGATCATGACCTGAGCCGAAGGCAGAGGCTTAACCAACTGAGCCACCCAGGTGCCCCTATGTAGACATTTTTTGAACAACTATTTGCAGACAGGCCCAGCAAAATTTATACAGCTTGTTCTGTGGACTCAATGAGGTCGCAGCCATCTGTCTCTCTGGGTGTCCTGACCACCCCTGCCCTGAGGGTTCACTAGATTCTTTCACCCTGCCTTTCCAGGTCAAGAATGTCTCAAGTAATTCTGGCCAACCCACATATCTTGAATACCTCTGTTTTCACCAAGGAGAATACATTTCTAACATTTACTCTGTTAATTATCAAATGCCTGGTGTTAAGCAGAGAGAAAGACAGCCAAAGCACCTGCCGTAGCCCCCTCTGGAGCGCAGACCCTCTGCCTGAGGCTGCTGGCCAGGAGTGGGAGTCCCCATTTGAATGCACCCTTATTGCGGCTAGCCTAATGAAACCACACAGAAGGGTTTTAAGATCAATCATAGACACTGTATCACAGATAAGACAATGGTCTTGCCCTCAAGGAGTGTGGAGTCTGATCAGGGTTGCAGGTTAGAAAAGACAATTGGAAAAAAAAAAAAAAGAAAAGAAAAGACAATTGGAGCAACCCAGAGTACTGAGCTGACAGGAAAGTGATATTCTGAGCATTCTGGAGCACACAGATATACATGAGCTAACTTGAATGGTTTGGCAGCCGTTCCGCCCTCCCTTTGATAGGCCAAGGAGAGGCGCAGCCAAGTGTTGTCATGGACGGGAGGGGACAGTCCTCCTAGAGGCGTGACTAAGAATTCACGTACACTCTGTCTCATTGGGACCTTCCAAAGCTTTGAGGTAGTATGAACCCCATTTCATGGATGAGGATCTTGAGGCCTAGAGGATTAAATCAATTACCCAAGGTGGTAGAATTAGTAAGTGGTGGGACTGGGCTGTCAACCCCTGTCCCCCAACACTCAGCCCTGCCCCATCCCTAACCTGCTCTATCTCTTTCTCCCGCTACCGATTCCTACCCTCAGCTACGCGCAGCTCAGGTTGACATGAGTGGGGAGAAAGGTCACACATCCCACTTTCTGTTCTGCCTGAGCCAACTGTTCCCTCCAAACCCCAGTGTGGGCACAGTCCTGCCCCTTCGGTTAGCTGCAGGCATCGCTGGACATTGCTAGGCAGGCTGAGTTCAGGCTAGAACCACCCCCGCCCTCCATGCCCAGCTCCTGAGGACGGACAGGCCCTGCCCAGACACAGGGAAACTCTAAGGGCCCTTCAATCCCTGGAGAGGTCAGCACACCCAGACAGAGTACGAAGGTGAAGTGACTTGCCTAAGCACAGAGCACACCATGAAACTTCTTAGGAAGTCCTTGCTAAACCATTAGGCTTTGGAACTTGTAATGCAGAGCAAAATAGAAAGCCCATCATCAAAACAAATTCCCATTTGAGCTGGACGTTGTTGATTCTGCTTATTTGAAGTTGAAGCCAATTATCCTGTGGATTTGGATAGTTCTAAATCTGCCTTGTGTAGGGGCTGAGACACATCCTCGTCGGGAGACGCTTTGGTGGGCCGAACCCCACAGGGGGACGATGTACACCCCAGCGCCCCTAGCTGTGAAGTGGCACCCTGAGTTTCAGTCAGCTGTGAAATGTTCCCTGCTTTTATAGTCAGAACACCCGCCTGAACTGCATTCTACTTTGATGTCTGCAAATTGCGTTAAAGGCCACTCTGTGTCCTCTTTCTACCCCCTAATCCCCAGTGCCATGGCCTTTGGCCAGAAAAGTGCTGTGGTCACATGCAGCGGAGGGCTGGGGCGGCAACGGGCTGCCTCAGCCCCCTCCCAGGCGTCTCTGCCTCCTCGGGCTCTCCCTGGAGGAGGGCCCCTGCTTCAGACTCTGCATTTCCCATGGCCCCTTCCCCCCCCCCCCCCCCCCCCGCACTCCTCCCCCTCATGGGACTTGAGGATTCTCAGGCACCTTTCTCCCTGCCTGTCAGAGCAGAGCAGCCCTTTCCCAGGGCCTCGCAGCCTTGGAGGGGACACTGTGGCCTCGACCCTGGGTGGCCCAGCAGCCCCCTCCCTGCAGCAGCCCTGCGCTTTCTCCTCTCCTTTCAGTGAGGCAGTAAATTAGATCTGCAGGTCCGAGGAGCCGAGGAGCTGGGGCCTCTCCCGGCAGCAACAGGGAGCACAACTCTTTCTTGGTGATTTTCTGTGCAACTTCTTTCACTGGACAAAACGATAGGAAAGGTTTCCACGTTCCCAGCCCTGTGTGTGGCAGGAGGCCTGTGCATCTGCTCTGAGCAGCCCGGAGCAGAGCCCATCAATTATTCAGCACGGGCCAAGCACTTTGAATGTGCAAAGGTCTGAACAAGGGTTTTTAATAGAATCTTGCCTCACAATATCCCAGTGGGATGAAGCAAGGTTTCCAGGTATTCTAGACAGTAAAAGCTCAGCTTGGAGTCAGAAGAGGAATCTGAGCCCAGACAACCCCACTAATGAAGTTGTGTGACCCCAGGCGAGTCTCGAGACGTCTTTGGTTTGCGGTTTGTCTGTGGTTGAAATCTCAGGAAGGCCACTCCAGCCCAGACCATAGCGTGTGGGGAAAAACTCGTGAACTTTTGTGTGCAGGGTGATTTCAAAATCATTGTGATTGTTCTTGCTATTCCAGATACGGAAACAGAAGCTCTGAATGATAAGTGAAGGTAACAACCATTAGCACTGGACGCTGGAAACCGAGCTTCACCGGGAGACACCCCGGGGGGAGTGTGGGTAAGTGGGTTCCTCTGCCTCCCTACTCTCATGGGTGCAGCTCGGGGACATTGTGACCACCCACCAGCTGCTGTGGTCTAGACTCTGTGCATGTCAAGGTGGAAGGAAGTGCAGAGACCACTGCACCCACATTGCACATTTTGCAGGGGAGAAGCAGAAGCCCTGAGAGGGGAAGTGAGTCGCCTCGGTCGCTCGGGATGGGACAGGGTCCCTGGAGCTGACTCTCAGGCCAGGGGCTCTTTTGTCGCCCACTCTGGGCTGGGTCTATCGAAAATGACTGTCTCATTCCCATCTACCAGCAGCAGGGCTTGGACCCTGGCTGGGAGGCTGCCTGGGGGTGCCTGGAGCAGGAAAGTCCAGGGGAGTGAGGAACCCAGCCCAGTGAGCCTCCCTGCACCTCCCGGGATCCCAGACTGGGCCTCACCCCCATCAGCTCATCCTCCCACGCCGGCAGCCTCAGGTCTGGGCATCCCAGCTGCCCCTGGGACCGGCCTGGGAGCCACCAGGCCCCCAACAGCAACACCATGGTCAAAAGAAATGAGCTCTGTCTCCCATGCCAGGCCCGTCACTCACATTCCAGGAAGTCATGTGACTTGTCCAGGAGGGTATCGCAGTCATGAACGGCAGAACTGTCCTGAGGCTTGGGTTCCCTTACTTGCCAGGCCCTGCCCTGGAAGGCAGGCTCTAGCCCAGGAGAGAGACCCTCATGCTGCAGCAGTTTGGCTTCCCAGTGTCAACTGGGCGGGGCGGGGGGGACACTTCAGTCTAGCTGCTTGGGTCTCATCCTCCTTGACTGCCCAGATCAGTTTTATAGGAAAATGAAGCATTGCCATAAGACTATTTAAATGGCATTATTTGCCCCTGGGATTCCTAAGAACCTGGGCTTTAAAACACTGAAACGCTCTAAAGCGCGTATCCTGTTAATTTCTACAAATGAAGCCATTTGGGGGCGTGGCCACAATGGAGGAGTTGGGAAAACTTGGGCTCAAATGGTGGTTTCTTCACTCACCTGTATATGACCTGTCAGGCAGGGAGAATACTATTCCTATCTCAGGGCCAGTTCAAGGGTTCAACTAGATGTTTGCACAGTGCTTGGCCCATTGTAGCCACTAGAAAATGTTTCTCTTCCCCTCTTCCTCTTGATTCTAGGATTTTGTATTTTTATTCCTGTATTCAGTCAGAGAGGAAATGGCCATTTATATATTTCTTTTATTTTTACCGAAAATATGTGTTAAAATTGAACTGGTGATGTATTCAGTCAGAGAGGAAACGGTCATTTATATATTTCTTTTATTTTTACCGAAAATGTATGTTGAAATTGAACTGGTGATGTACTCAGTCAGAGAGGAAATGGCCATTTATATATTCCTTTATTTATACCGAAAATATGTGTTAAAATTGAACTGGTGATACCAGACAAGTAGCTATAAGAAGTATGGGGAAGAATTGGAATCAGACTGTTCCTAGACAGATCCCACAATTAGTACAGAGAGGTGGCTTGGGCCCCTCTTGATGACAGGGGACAGAAGTCCAGCTTAAATTAGCCCAAGCAAAGGAGAGAATGTATTAGTGCATAGAAGTGGGGAGTTTCTGTCTTTGGGCACTGTTGGATCCAATGGCTCTGAAGATGTTGACTGTCTCTATCTCTGCCTCTCTTTTGGTTCTCCTTCCTAAAGGCTTATTCCTTCTCAATGTAAATGAGTTTTCTCCATGAGGCTGAGAAAGATGCATCCTGGAAATTCCAGGCTGAAAAGCCACCTTGTTTCTTCAGATGCCTATATTTAAATCCCATGAAAATATTCAGACTGGACTTGCCTGGCCATGCACACATCCATTGGACCAGTTACTCTTGCCAGAGTAAGGGCTAAAACAAATGTTTAAGTCTGGGTCACGTGAGCATCCCTGGGGGTGGGGGTGATGGGCAGGGAGCTCGGATTCACAGTCCCTTCCGAACATTGAAATGACACTGGGATAGGCCTCACAGAAGGGATGCTGAAGACATCTGTCCAGCTAACAGGTACATCAGAAATGTAACTAACTAATGCGATCCAAGCTGAGAGAAATGGCCAGTACCTAGACTAGTTGGTGCAGAAAAGCCCTAAAAAAAATTTGTTAGGGGAAGAAGCAATCGGTTCCATTTGGAAAGAACATAGAAGGCTGTAGAATGAGGTGGTGTTTGAAGTATGCTCCAAGATTTGGTCATATTCAAACATGAGGTTATGGAGGAAAGATAAAACATCAAGTCAGGCCAGCCCCGCCAAGCCACCCCACTTCCCAGCTCAGACTCATTCTGACCTTGAAAGTCTTACCTATGAACTTGCAGGAGGTCTTCTGCTGGGCAGATTTGGAGGTAGAACTACTCCAGCTGGAATGTGTTCACACATAATTCACAGCATCACCATGCTCAGCATTTATTGAGCATCTACTATTTGTAGAGCCTTGCGTTCAGGACGCAAGAGAAAGCAATGCTCTTCCTATTGAGGAGCTAGACATCTGGTCAGGGAGGCAGGACACTCCCTGAGGAGTGTCGAACAGGCAAATGTGTGGTGAGCATGATGGAGGCCAGTCCCTGGGGAATTCAAAGACTGACCTGGTGGGCAAGGCATCCTTGAGGACTTTTGAGTGGAAGCAACCCCTTAGCTGAGCTTGAAAGCAGAGCTTTAGTCTTTGTGAGGAGCAGGGAGGTCCCAGACAGGCCATTCATCCATTCAACAAGGTTACTGAGCACCTACTGTGTTCTGAGTACTAGGGTCACAGGAATGAGCAAGAGAACATCACCGCCCTCGCGGAGCTTACATTCTAGGGGGTGAAACACACCATAAAACAAGTAAACAAATAACATATAACATCATAGTTGTATGGTGAGTGATAGCAGCTACGGAGTAAAATGAAGGAGGGTATCTCGGTACGATGGTCTCCGTGTGGAGGGGACATCTGAGCAGACATGCGTGAAGTGGGTGCCTGCAATCAGGCAGAGGTCAGCCGACTGGGCCGAGGCTTGGGGGCAGGCAGTGGCGCCTCGGACTCTTAGACGAAATGGCTGGATTCTCACAGTGACTTGCTGCCAGGAGGAGTCATCCAGGCAGCAGAGATGACTTCCAGGAAGTGGGAAATGAAGGGTTCTTCTAGGGGGGCAGCATGCAGCCCCTGCAGGTGGGCTGTCCCCTGAAGTCTGTAGATCTTGGGGGGGGGCATTTGAGGAAGATCCCACCGACATGCACAACCCTGGTACCGTCCCCCTTCCCTTACTACCGTCCCCCACCACACACCAAGAGCACACATGCAACAGTGTAACACACACACACACACACACACACACACACACACACACACACACACAC